>NW_027531877.1:2401018-2586828 GCF_008692635.1 Crocuta crocuta | reverse complement strand
GTCAGCACAGAGCCCGACGCGGGGCTCGAACCCACGGACGGCGAGATCATGACCTAAGCGAAAGTCGGACCCTTAACCGACTAAGCCACCCAGGCGCCCCCCCCCCTTTTTTTTAAATTAAGAGCACATTTGGCAGCGTGGAAGGGGTGTGAAGACAGGGGAAGGAGAAGCCAAGTCAGGGAGGGGTATGAGGAAGAAAGGAGCTGATTTATACGCATAGGTAGTATTTTTCAGTAACAGCGAGAATAGATGAAATATATAGGGCAACTTTAGTCTATGATTTGATTCACACTTAATACTAACTTACGTGAAAATATAACGCTTTATCTCTCCTTTCAAACTAGTTTTACATTTCGCCCCCCCACCCAACTTTTTACCACAGCACCATTCTTCAGATTCTCCTCCACCCTTCCTCAGGTTAAAACATTACCACTTCTTTCCTTTTGCAAGTATCACCTTTCATGTATTTCTTTACCCCATGTCCCTCTTCACCAATTCCGAATTTATGACCTGTACCACCCTCAACATTTCTTTCCTGAGCCAAAGCAGTGAATTCTGCTCTCTGTTTCCAATTCCTCCCAGTTCCCAAATCCTTGCCGCACATGGAGACAAGTTTGCTTATTTTAAACAACTCTTTTCATTATAAGCACTTTTTTACTTAAGAAGCGAGGATAGGTAACACTAACATGGATTCGTTTAGAAATTGTCCTGCTCGGGGAACCTGGGTGGCTCAGTCAGTTAAGCGTCCAACTCTTGATTTCACCTCAGGTCATGATCTTGTGGTTCTTGAAATCGAGCCCGGAGTCAGGCTCTGTGCTGACAGTGTGGAGCCTGCTTGGGATTGTCTCTCTCTCCCTCTCTCTCTGCCCTCTTCCACCTGGTACTCTCTCAAAATAAATAAATAAATAAATACACTTTTAGAAAAAGGAAAACTATGCATTCACACATGCGGCACAATGGCTTTCTATTGCTGATCAGAGGTAGTGTGGACCCACAGAAGCTTGCTCAGTGTGGAGTCTGGTGTCCAGTGATGCTGACTGCACAGTTTTACTGCTGTTTGTAATCTTGAGTGAGATAGATCTTCTTTCTAAAGACTGAGTTCTCCTATATGTAGTTATAGATGCTGGTTAACACTGCCATGTTGTATTTAGTTATTCTGTCAGTATCTTAACTATAAGTTAGTGCAAGCTAATTAGGAAAAATGAACTGTCCCAAACACATTATAGCCATGGAGTATTGTTTAACTAACTATATTAACATTTACCATGGCTTTGTCTTAAAATACTAGCAGAAATAGGGGCGTCTGAGTGGCTCATTCAGTTAAGTGTCTGGCACAGGCTCAGGTCATGATTTCACGGTTCGTGAGCTCGAGCCCCATGTTGGGTTGTGTGCTGACAGCTGGAGCCTGCTTCGGATTTTGTGTCTCTTCTCTCTGTCCCTCTCCTGCTTGTACCCTGTCTTTCTCTCTTTTGGTCTCAAAAATAAATAAACATTAAAAAAATTTTTTTAGATACTAGCAGAAATAAACACAGATACCTTAAAATTATTGTAAAAAGAAAATGGTTGACTATTATTACTTTTGAGCAGTTTGTTATGTTAATTCCAGTCCGGAATATTCATTTAAACAGATCCTTACGATTATATTCCTAAATGCACAGCCTGGTAGGGAAATAAGAAAAGTAAAGACAATGTAGGGAGTGGTACTAAAAGCAAAATCTATTTCATTAAAAAAAAAAAACTATCCTCGTTTTGAGATTATGTCTTTCAAGCATTTTGGTATGACACTATAATTTGTTTAATGAAGGCTGGTGAGGGTAAATAGTAGTTTTATTTTTAATTATTATTATTATTATATTTTTATGTTATTTAATTTTCCTACTTGGCAAATTAAAGAGCCGGCAGCCCATTAGTCATTTACATTTATACAGAAAATTTTACAAGACTATGAATTCCAAAAGTCCAGGAACACGCTTTTTGTTTAGTTTGAACACTCTCTTTGAAGGAATGTGAAACTTTTACAAGTCGGTAATTTAAACTGCTCACTCTAATTTTCCCATCAGGTGCTCCATCATGGAGACATTTCTTGGCATCAGAAGAATGGCTTTGGTGTCAGAGGACACCTTCTCCCTTTTTTACTGGCTGGATCAGACCTGAGCAGGCATGCGCCTAAAGTCACTTTTAGCTTCTGTCTGTGGATGGGACTGTCCCGGTCCTTCCAGGCACGTGAAAGAAAAACAGTAGCCTTTGGAGGATTCAGATACCCAAGGCCAGAGCAGGCTTTAGAGATCATTGAATCCATATGTTCATTCTAGGGATGTGGAGACAGAGGCAACAAGAAGGCGAGAGACATCCCTCGGATGACACAGCCTGTAAGTACTGGAGCAAGGACTCGTCTATATTGTCTCCGGTGTCTGAGTGCTCAAAAGTCAGTGCTTCCCAGCATCAGGTAATTACCTAGAACATGGATTCAGATCTCCCCAGCTGTGAGACTATTATCCAGTGAGTCTGGCCTGTTGCCTGGGGATCTGCAAATTGAGGAAGCAGCCCCCGTGACCCTCAGGCAAGCAGACTCTAAGACTCGGGTCCATCTAAAGGAATAGAATCAGTAAATTGCAGGCTTTAAATGAGCCCACTAAAAATCCCATCTGGAATTCCATGCTGAAAGAAGAGAAGCAACTTGTGTGTTAAGGAGAAAACTGGGGTTTAATTCCATATATTTTAAATCTATGTATAATAGCCTTATCATATATTACCACTTAATGGGATACGAAATATTTGTCTCGATCTGATGTCCTTTCTCTGTTTTGATATTTCACATAGACTGTGCTACCGTATATATTTAAACATAAGAATAAATCAATTTTAGAATGTACGATTACATAGAGCAATACAAACACACATGTGCAGGTGCACTGGGACACAAGCGCATGTGTGTGCCCGCACACACACAAAGACACACACACACTGGCAGTTAATTGTCAGGCATCATCGATTGCAAGGCATGCATCAATTTCTGAGATGCTAAAATTTGAAGTAAAAAAATATTATGCAAGTGGCAGGTATACTAGGGTTGGAAAATATTTTTCAGCTCCATTGCTAACTCCAGTCATTTGGCAGTGGTATCTGGAAACTTTGGATGCCAAGAGTTCTTGAGCATGACAAGGATAATCAAGAACCAAGGCCAAAGTCGAGTAAAAACGTTCAGTATAGACACAGGGACAGGACTGGCAGAGCAAATACTGCTTGATTGTGTTGTCTTTGGATAGAACAAGGAAACTGGAAAAAAGTTGGTGGATTAATCAGCCAAACCATGAAGATAACTCATGCCTTTTCCTATTTTTAACCCGAATAATATTTCAGTGTGAATGGCTCGGTTTGTGCATACTCAGCTCAAAACATTAAAGAAGCTTGCTCTCTTGGCTGCCTTACTTCTAAACAGAAAGTAACAGCCTCTGTCCTAATAACCCCTTGATAAGCTGGTAACAACTAATTTCTAAGACATCCTTTACCAAATACTCCCAAGTAGTTTATTTAACTTAATCTACTTCTACGAGGTGAATAATATGATCCTTTTTCTAAGAGTTGTGGAAATTACAGCTCGGAGAAGCTGAGCAACTTGCCCAAGATCACACAGTGAAATCAGAGATAGAGCATCAGTGCTATTACAGATTCATCCTGTTTTTATTTAAGCTCATTTCACTTTAACAAAATCTCAGAATGGGCATTTAGGCTCTTTTAGATGGAACACAGTATATTCGTAGAGATGTTACAGTTAAAAAAAGGATTTGCTTCTGATTTCTGCATTCGGTCAGCTTGCTCATTGTTTCTGCTCTTTTACCCACAGGCAAACCTCTCTTTGGCCAGGGAATCCCAGACAAACACCACCCAGGTCTGCATAAAAGATAAAAAAAAAAATGTACTGACCTGTCCTCCTTGACTGAAGACACCTGGAAAAAAAAGCACAAAATCCAAACAATGTAGTCTCTGAATGAGCAAAAAACTGAGATTTGCAAAATTAGGACACCCTCAAGCCAGGCATGATTCTTGTTCTTGGTTCTTGGTCATCTCAACAAATCATGGTGTGGTAGTTTTATTTTTTACACATGTTCATTTCTTAGGGAGTAGTAGAAAGTTTGAAAGGGATATAAGCACATGGACTATGAAGGAATAATATTTCCTGGAGATTGGCGTGAGGTTAAAGGAAATAATTTAAGGGTCTGGAGATTCATGTGACAGTCCTGGTCAAGTCACTCATTTACTCTGGGAATGACCTTGTCATCTCTGACTTCTCTTGTCTGGAAGCTGGCTTGGAAAATTTCCCCTAACTTTGACGTCCGAGGGTTCAGTGCATGGCGTCCCTCCCCAAAGCCTTTGTTACAGGCAGTTGGGGAAGGCACTACATTTGTTGTTTATTCTTTGAGCCCCACATTGTACTTCTGCCCTTTATTCTCAACCAGCTCCAAAGACTTGGCCCAAATAGAGACTCATAAGGACAAATTCATTCTCTTTTCTATGACTCATTCTCCTGCTACATCTTTCTAAATACCTGAAAGAGAAAAAAGTCCACAAATACAGTCTTTCTTCTCACTCTGCTTCTACCTTTAGGATTATGTGTGTGAATTTTAGGTTGTAACTAATTCGCTCAGTGGTTTAAAATATAAAAGTCTTAGGATCAATTCTGGTAGAAGCTGCTGCTGATTTCTGGCCATTTCTGTGGAACTCCAATGTCTATAACACTTCTCACATGTAAGCCCACGGCCACTTAGACGACATAAAGTGGATGAGTAAGTGTGATCCTTCTCTAGCGCTGGTCAGCACAAGGCTTTTAAATTTAAAAGTTAATGAACATCTGCTGTAGTGATTACCAATCTTACAGTGTGGCGGGTTTCTAGATGGCAGCTCCAACTGCGGTGAGCAGAGCATAATGTACGCATGCAACTTGTTGAATCACTATGTTCTATACCTGTAACTAATGTAACACTATGTGCCAACTATAGTTCAATGAAAAAAGAGGATTTCTCTACTAAAAAAAATAAATAAGTAAAGCACAATTTCAACAACAACACAACAAAGTACAGATTCTAAGGACAATCATTTGAAAATTTAGTGGTAGGAGATCAAATAGGGCCTCAAAGCTTATATTTTTACTACCAGTTCAAATGAGTTTTATGAAAACACAGTGTGACAATATTTAGTCATTGGTACTGATCAACCACATCCCATGAGACTATCCATTAGCTTTTGTAAAGAGAAGCAGTAACAGGATATCAGTTAATTTTTGAAACTATCTTTGTAAGTAAATTTTAATGTAGTTATAGATCTATTTTTTATGTCGCTTCAGCAGTTGCCTGAACGACTCACTCCAGCTATTTGGCTTAAGTAGTCAAACTCACTCCATAGTGTCACTGTAATCTTGTATCCAATTTTTAAAAAATATTTCTAAGTGCATTTATTTACATAAATATGACCAGGTCCCAGCAAACAATGACTTCTCCATCTGCTTAGATTCAATGAAAAATTCTTGGTTTTTACACATTCAGCTATTTAAAACCTTTGATAGCAGCAAAATTCAACCTCTTTTGTCACAAGAAAATGTTGTATCAGACATGGAAGTTCCCAGGAGGCACTCATTTCTAGCATTTTACAAAGGAGAGAAGATCTTGAAATGTTGTGCTCTTTCTCCAGGTGACACAGGCCATTAGTGGCAGATATGGGCCTGTGTTGGGTCTTGAGTCTCTAGCCTGTGCTTTGTCCACAGCAGCAGCAAAGAGGAGAATAATAAAGAAGGAGATAAATAGGTACAGTGGCCCTGTTTGTGCACATGATTCTTTGTGATGAAAAATGTCATCCTAAACTGTAATCATCCTTTAAACAATTCTGAACTAATAGAATATATGACCATTGCTCACTAAAGTGATGAAAGATGGTGCCCTGCCCAAAGGATTAATTCACTACCAGCATATATGTTTCTGCATTTTAAGATTCATTCACTTTTCTGAAGCATTCTCTGAGTTGCCTTTTTCTTCCTTGTTTCAATTTCAGTTATTTGCAGCCCAGTTATAAGAATAATGAGGACAGGAAACCTTTCTTTTGTCTTTGAAGCCAAACTAATAGTTACAACAATCACTCTTCCTCCAGACTAGTTTTGCGGAACAAGTATCAACTATAATGTCTAGAAGTCTTGGATTCAAATTCTAAATTCTACTTACTAGCTGCCAGTCCTTTGGTCAAATTTCCTAAGTTCTTTGTGCCATGTTCTTTTTTTTTTTTTTAATAGAATATAGACATAAAAACCTTGCCATGTATATTGGAAATAATGCATAAAAGCCCTTAGTAGATGGATGGAATATAATATATGCTCAACAAAAAAGTTGTTTTTATCATTACTATCACCATTTTCATGATCACAATCCTTATCATTATTATGATGATCTGAGAATTGCCTGAATATCCAAATCGTTAGAATTGTGAAATGTGGTAGAGAAATACACTTATTTCCAGTTCTGTATAAATACTGGACTATAATTTTAAGGAAAAATAAACTCACCTGAGAAAATGCTGAAAAGAGCCAGAGAGAGGAGCAGAAAGACACTTAATAATTTCATGGTGCCAGTTAGCTCACTCGGGTCAAGGCCTCTTTGTCTAGTTCAGGCTCTGTGTCAAGGCACTTCCCAGAGCAGTAAAACACACACCGAGACATATATATATATATAGAGAGAGACATGATCAAGGGAGTTGGGATCTCCACCTTCTTTATAAATCACACTCTAAAACCATATGCAAATCTATACAATTTAGGCATTTACGGGGACCTCTTACCAACTTAAAGAAAGGCTTAATGCTCTCCATCATTCTTAAAAATTAGAACAATTATGTGACTCGCACCTTAGATCTTATTAATAATTGAGGATGTCATTTTCCACCTCTAGTCTACGTTTTCCTAACAACCAATATATCCTCCCTGCTCTTCCCTCTAAGGTTTGCTGTATTAAAGGGATGATTCACTGGTGGAGCCCGCTTGATGCCCAGGTCTCTTTCAGACATGTCCTGCATGTCTGTGGTCCAGATGAGTAACCACCAGGGAATGGAATCTTGGGTGTAACTTGAATTTTCAAAGTCCACATCATCCAAGGTGTACCCCAGAGAAATAAGTATTCTACATTGTCTCCAGGACTACATCTGAAAAAGCATTTTGGAGGGGAAGAATCAGCTTGTTAACCCTTAAAATAATTGCCGTGGTCAAATGCCAGTGAGTTTCAATTTTGAACTCAAATGAAGAAGGGAGTCAATCAATGTACGTTTTTTATTTGGACAAAACTATTTTTATCCATTCATAAACCAATGGTGATGTATGGAAGTGATGAATCACTATACTGTACACCTGAAACTAATAATTACACTGTATGCTAATTACTTGGAACTTAAATAAAAAAACAAAATGTTTTTTTTAAGTTACCAGGAATATTTGAAATAAGGAATATTAAATATTTCCCTTTTGTCTGTGAAGTAAAAACAGAATAGTCATACTAAAGCTTTTTGTTTTAACTCCTTGAAAATACATTGTCCATATATATAGATGAATCCCATTAACGATCATGGCCAATTTAATTGCAAGACAGATCAGAGTGGGATGCCATAGCTTTCTTTATGGGAATAATAACAACAATAAACAATGGGAAAATGATAATGAGAAAGTCTGTCTCAAATCACAAACCGCTACTTGAAATATCCTGAAGAAAAGTACAGCAATTTAAAGTGTCGTAAGGACATGCAGAATGCGCCCGGTTTAAACACTCCTTTGTGGAGTCTGAAAACAAAACAAACGAATAAACAAACAAAACACAGAATCAAGTCTATAAATGCAGAGAACAAATTGAGGGTTGCCAGTTGGAAAGGGGGTGGGTAGTTGAACAAAATGGGTGAAGGGAAGTGGGAAGTACAGGCTTCCAATTATAGAATGAATAAGACACAAGAATCAAAGGCACAGGTAATATAGTCAATGACACTGAAACAGCACAGTACGGTAAGAGACAGTAGCTAGGCTGGTGGAGAGAACAGCATAAGGTATGGAGGAGCTGAGTCACTATGTTGGATACCTGAAAATAAGTAACACTGTATGTTGACTATAACCAAATTAAAAAAAATTAAAAGAATAAAAAATAAACACAGGTGATTGATGTGTTGTGTGTAGAAATAACTCAGAAATGATACTTCTAAACAATGATTTCCTTTTATAATAATAGTTTTGAGAAAAATATAGAGTTCAGGGGTGCCTGGGTGACTCAGCCAGTGAAGCTCCTGACTCTTGGTTTCAGCTCAGGTCATGATTTCATGGTTTGCAGGTCTGAGCCCCACATTGGGCTCCGTGCTGATGCTGTGGAGCCTGATAGGGATTTTCTCCCTCCCTCTCTCTCTTAGCCTCTCCCCTGCTGCCTCTGTCTTTCTCAAAATAAACAAACTTTAAAAGATTAAAAAGGACAAAATATATATGTAGTTCAGACATTGTTCCTTTTATTTCAGGATATTTATTTTCTTTTTGGAAATAAAAATAGTTTTAGAAATTTTAATTGGATTCATCTCATAATTTAGGATGCATTTTCTGTCTTTAGAAATGATCAATATATTGTATTGATCATTTAATACAATTTTGTTTAATCAGGTAAGATATTGCTGTTTAATTGAAAGTGAAGCAAAATAACAAAAATAAGAATTATTTGCTTTTAACTGTTACCCTGACAGTTTTGAAAGATGTGAATTTCATGGACGGAGGAAACAGGGGAGTGAGGAGTACAGATAGGAAAGAGAGGAATGGAAGAAGAGGAAACAAAAGGCATGTGTTGGCAATATTCAGTATTTCCATTCTAAGGAGTGTGGTGTAAAACACACATAGACACATTCATGCTCACATATACATAATCTTAAAGTCTTTTAGAGAAAGTTATAGGTTGGATGTCAGACACTAAAAATTTCAAAGGCAACTAATCAACAACTTTAAAAACTGTTTATAAATTTTTCTTGAATGCTTCATGGGAGGAAATTTTGTGGTATCTACAATACTTTCAAATATTCTTAGCAATTAATAGGTGCTCAGAAAATGTTACATAACTGAGATGGAAATATCTTTACTTGGCAAAACTAGGGTATACTGCTATTATTGTGAAAGGAAGAAATGAACAATAAAAATAAGAACCTTTCATTCTTTGACATAGAAACCTTGGNAAACCATGAGAGACTCTTGAATGCCGACAAAAACTGAGGACTGATGGATGTGGGGGGGAGGGGGGGATGGGCATGGAGGAGGGCACTCTTGGGGATGAGCACTGGGTGTTATGTGGAAACTAATTTGACAATAAACTATTTGTAAAAAAAAAAAAAGAAACCTTGGCTTATATAAAACTGGATTCACTCTACTAAGTATATTAGGTGCAAACTTCATTAATGTTTTATCAGAAAACAATAACACATAGACTTCATAATTAATTATGACCTTAAAGGACATTTACACCAATTTCTCACTCACTACAAAATATAAGCTAAAGTTCTTCTAAGAAAAATACCTAATTCTTTTATACTTACTGGTTCTGTGCTGGATAAGAAAGAACATAGACTTTGATTTTAGATGGACTTGAAGCATGCATTCCACTTCTGCCACGAACTGTATGTGAGAGGGATGTTCATTAATTTTTCCAAATCTTAATATTCTTAATAAGGTGGATTTCTGGGTTCTTTTCATGCACGTTATACTTATTTCCTTAACTTCTTCAGCTCAGAAACACTGTTAGTGTTTTGTTAAAATTTTGCATTCAGCCTCAAAATTATTTAGGGATCCCTTTCAACGTTGTATCAGCTATAAATCTAGTAAAGGTCTTCTTGATCATTATCAACATCACTGACAAAGTGTTGAACAAAACAGAGTTGAAGATATTTCTCCAACTTATTTTCAAGGTTACTCTACAGAAATCAATGTTCACATTTATTGGCATGGTACCAAGGTCTCACCCTTCTGAGACACGAGGCATATAGGACATGACTTGCTTCGAAAGAATCTATGTACGCTCCTGGCCATCCTCACCTTCTTTCCTAAATGCTCATATTACCATATTTCCTTCTCCTTCCCATCATCAATTCAGCACCCCTTTCAAAATAAGTTCTTCATAGTTTTTCATTTGTTTCCATTACACTTGTATTTTCCTAACTTATGTCATGATTTTGCTTTTGCTTGGGATGTTCTTTTCTGTAATCGCTACATGCCTACATTCTACATGCCTATATTCTTCATATCCTACAATGAGAAGTCTCAGTTATATTACACTTTACAGAACATTTCTTAATCCTTTAAGGTAAACATCCTAAACTGGTAGCATGAAGATTGATTATGATTTACTGATGTATTTTATTTGACTCACCCAATGGCTTAAAAATTTTTTTAAAGAGTCTATAACTTTTAAATTTTGAATATTTAACAAAATATTGGACCCTCCATTGCCAGGGTGAAAGTTAGCTGAAGTTTAGTAGTTACTGCTTCATTTAAATGTGTCATTAGTTCACTCATCCCCCTTACTTGCTGCTGGCCCTAGCAGGCATTTTGAGTTTGAGAATCTTGTCCTTTCGAGTAATGCTACTTAATTCTTCTTAACTGTCTTAATACATATCTTTACTTTTCTTGTAAAACTGTTCTAGTTTGTAAAATTATGCCCATCTGACATCTATTTGTCTAGATCCTCTTTGTGAACAAAATCTATATTTTACTAATCTTTTATCCTCCAAATCTGCCTTATATTTAGAAATTACTCCACATTTATTCAAAAAACAAAGATGATTTTTTAATGTTTATACATTTTTGAGAGAGAGACAGAGACAGAGTGCAAGTAGGTGAAGGGCAGAGTGAGGAGACACAGGGTCCAAAGCAGGCTCCAAGACTGAGCTGTCAGCAGAGAGCCTGACATGGGGCTCGAACTCACAATTTGTGAGATCAAGATCTGAGTGGAGTTGGATGCTTAACCAGATGCTCCACAAAGATGATTTTTAAAAAGATTTAGCACTATAGGGGCACCTGGGTGGCTCAGTTGGTTGAGCGTCCGACTTCGGCTCAGGTCATGATCTCATGGTTTGTGGGTTCGAGCCCCGCGTCGGGCTCTGTGCTGACAGCTCAGAGCCTGGAGCCTGTTTCAGGTTCTGTGTCTCCCTCTCTCTCTGACCCTCTCCTGCTCACACTATCTCTCTCTCTCTCTCTCAGAAATAAATATTTTTTAAAAAGTTTAAAAAATTTAGCACTATATATTCACCAGAGATCATTAGTTACTATAAGACAACATTTTCCAAAATCTATCATTTTCCTTCTTTTACACATGCAGATGTTTGCTCTCTAGTTTTCTACCATTCCTTTCATTTCATTGATTTCCTACAGATACATTTCAACAGGACTGTAATCTCACTTAAAAGCACCTATATACTTACCTGCTTCCTATTGAGATGGAGGGACTAGGTCCTAGTACTCACTCTCACGCAAGAACACATAGACCGTCAATCAAAAACTGGGAGTCAGATTTTGCAACCATTAGATCATTGAGTGGCAATTCTCTCTCTATTCAGTTCATATAACCACCATTCACTGCCTTTGCTCCATCAACCACACCCCCTTCACATCCCATTTCACTGTGATCAAGGCTGCCTACATTTTTTTATATTACTTTTGCCACAATGGAAATCAAACTAGGTCATAGAGTCATAAGTAAGGACTTTTGGAAGTTAACTGATGCTATGAATATTAACACAGTATTATGAAAATTTCTATTTCATTCAAAGATTTCTGTCTTCCTAATTTTCTGTCTTTTTTATGTTTTTGTATGTGTCTTCATGCATTCACATCTTTTGCAGTTGAATTTTGTGTGTGTGTTTTCTTAGTAAGCCTCCTCAAACCTCTTATTTTTAAATTTAAGTGTTGCAGTTCCGTATAAATTTGGATAAGATTCAAGAAGACATTACCACAGCAAAACCTTAGGAGCACTAGGAAAGGGTGATGTCGTTCCTTACGTGTCCTAAAAAAAAAGGTCAGAACAACCTCATTTTCTTCTTTGACAAGGTACCTAGACTGGTAGATGCAGGGTACAGAACAGACACAATGGATTGAACAAAGTCTCTTGTGCTGTAATTGCGAAAGATAAAGATATGGGAGTAAACTATTGTAACTGAACCCAAAGGTGCTGATGGATGAATTAACTCACCTGGGAAGAACACATCCCTGTCCCAGTCAGTACTTTAGAAACTGACTTCAGTGGAGATGTAGAAAGCATGCTTTACATATGATGCTACCTCCCTGTTATCCACTCCTTTTGTGGTTCATTTCCTTGGCTTTTGTGGAGAGCATTTCATCTCCCTCATTTTGGCCAGTCATCACAGCATCACCTTCCATGATTGCATCAAATATATCAGTTCGAGTATTCAGGGTGACACGGTGTGAGTCCACAGGGCTGGTCATTCATCTCTCTCTCTCTTAGAACGTCTATAAATCTGTTCCCCAGAAATTGGTACTGGATCACATTACACTGCTATGTGATGCTATTTACTGAGGAGTGTTGTTCTGTAACTTTTTCTACAACACGAGATTACAATAATCTTGAAAGCAAGACTAGGGTTTATCTTATCTTTAAATTCTGCTACAGATATTTACATATTTACCTACATTCTTTACTTACTAATCTTTTGGTTATCTTATCTAAGCCTTCCCCTAACCTTCTATGCCCTTCTTTGAAGTTGATGTTTCTCAGTGGTTTCTATAGATTTATTTGGCTTTCCTTCCTCCGCCTCCTCATAGCAATCTAGTGCTTGCAACATTGGGCTATTCCTGTTCTCTAAGTGCTCACAGTTTAGTAAGTCAGATACATAGAACACAATTCAAATTTCATTTGGAGACAGTTTATGAAATATAATGTTTTTGAAGTTCTATGAGCACCTAAAAATCCAATTAAGTTTTCTGAGTATCATCAGAGAAGGTCTCATTTAAAAAGGCTACATCTGCACAACCTTGAGTCTGGAAGGATAGATAAGAGTTCTGTGGGGAAGTGAGGCTGAGCGGGAGTGAAGGGGGCATGCTGGAGACAGGGAGGAGCACACAGAGTATGGACAGGACTGAACTAAAATGCAGGCAAATAGACACGAATGTGGGAAGACAACTGACCGTATAAACACTGAATAGCTCTGCAGGCTGAAGCATGGCCTACCTGGTCAGGACGGTGGAAGGGCCCTGATGATGGGACAGGACCAAGTAGTTCCTGAAATGTCATGGTGTTTGCAGAGTGTGCGGTGGCCCAACATGATTCAGAGAGAGCTCTGAATCATACAGCAATAAAAATTCTTGCTGGCATACTGACTTCTCCTACCATCCCAAATTGAAACACTTCTTCCCTCTCTGGAAAACAAGATGGGAAACAAACCAGGGTGAATTGCACTTTGGTAACAATGGAATAAAGGAAATCATTTCGGCCCAACTAAATGTCTGGCTGTGACTGTTCCCTTTGAAGCTTAATTATAACCGTCAGAAGAAGCTTTTTAAATGTTTGCTAACACACTACAATATGAGGGGAAAGTTCGCCAAAGTCTTAAAATGACGAGGAAGCAGTATTGCCCAGGTCAGGTGATTTACTTCAAACACATTATTATTCGGTTTGCCCTAAATTTGGGGGAAACACCTCTGCAAGGGTTTTTATTTCTAAGTTCAACAATCCCATTATTTCTGCTATACACGTTCTCTTCCAGGCCTATCAGCTCCATGGGCAGGGTCAGGGGGAGGGGAGGGGCAAGCTACATCAGGGAAACATAAATGGGAGTGCCTCCCCATTGCTTAACAAAGCTTAACAATAAAATTAAAGTTGCATTAACTTGGGATTCACGGTTCTTCTGTGATCTGGCGTACCTTATGTCTCTATTTCATCTTCCAGTTTCCTTGCCAAAAGTCAGAGGTTCAAAACACTAAAACCCCAAGTTATCTTCATTTCTCTCTTCCTCTTTAAAACAAGTCTTTATTTACTTTTGAGAGAGAGAGAGCATGCAGGGGAGGGGCAGGAGGAGAGGGGGACAGAGGATCTGAAGCAGGCTCTGCACTGACAGCAGCAAGCCCACTGAGGGGCTCAAACTCAATGACCTCGAGATCAGGACCAGAACCAAAGTCACACACTTAACTGACCGAGCCACCCAGGTGCCATATTGCCCCTCCCCGCCTATACTTCTGACCACGAATACTTTCTCTTTCTAAAACACATTGTTGCTACTTCTGCCTCTCAGAATCTGGCTCAACTTTCCTGTCTAAACTGAGGTAAATCCTATTCTAAAATGTTTTCCTCAGTTGCCTGAGAAGGAATCAATCTTTTCTTCTAACTTATAGTAAAATATAAGCATTTTATTTATAATAAAAGAACATTTTATCTTTCATGGCATATAGCACACAGTATATTATGAGTATGTATCTACCTTATAGAAATTATTCATTATTCCTTAAAATACTATATGGCCTTTAAGGGTAGAGATTTATTTGACACTTGCCAGTCAAAAATAATGGGAGCTATAGTTAAAAGTTCAATAATAGTAAGAAAAATAGGAGACGCTAAACAACTATGTTGGGTGGAAGAATCAATGTTTGCACGAGTGAATTTTCAAAAGCTAGATTTTTTTTATTTGGTTATGTTTCCTATATGTATGTATGACTTGAGCTCATTGCCCAAGTATGAGAGAAACAGTCCCGTATCTATCATATAGTACAACCCAGTAACTCCCTTATCTAGGTAAATTTTGTACTATAAATTTTATTACAAATTGTTTTACGTAAGATGATCCCAGGTGATACAACAACTTATCTCTCTATATAAAAACTTACACAACAGGAAGTGACCATCTCTGATTTATAGATAGCTTTTCTCACAGCAGTATTGAAAGACCGGGCTCCTTTAGATTTCGAGCTTCCACATGTGGCTCGAATTTCCTATGCTCATTTGTATCAAGGCAGTTGGAAGAAGAAAAATATTGTGAAGGTGTTCACACATGATTTTCCACCAACCTGGCTCAAAAGAGAAACACAACACACACTCATCATTGCTGAGAATTAGTCACATTGATCACACCTACATGCAATGGGGGTAGAAAGATCAGTTTACTGTTGGGCCTTCTCTTCCCAGCAATGATTCTATCATTTATCAGTGGAGTATGATTTTTATAGACAGTGAGCCCCCATGGCTACCAGATAACATGCACAGCCTGTTTCCCACTCGTAGGACATACTCACTTGATTCTTCATAAGAGGCAATCTAAAGTGCTCTCCAATCATTGCAACAAGCTGACATTGCAACAGTTCTGAGAGTAGCTCCCTATGGGGACCTGTACCTTATGAGCTATGCTGCCAGCCCTCATCTCCTCTCCCATACTAACACGTAATGGAGGAGCCTGAACACGGTCACCACAACTGGGGCTCCCAGCTGAAAAAAAGAGCGACGAGATACCACATGACCATCACGGGCACACGGCGCTGATAAAATCTGCCTACCTGGACCAGTGAAGCCTCCTGCCCTGTAGGGGGGCACAATCACATGATACTCTGATTTGTTACTTGAAAAAAATGCCCTTTTCCCTGGTTCTTTGCAGTTTCTGGCTCTGCCTTCTGGTAGGATCTTATTTGCCTTTCTTTCATAAGGACCACTCTAAGGTAGAGTTTGGGAAACATGTTTACCTTTGGAGCTACATTACTTTCAAATCTACTTTTTCATGGTCAAGTTCAGAGGTTGAAAATTTATTTAAGGTAAGTGGTTCTTTTAACTTGGTTTATGGTTTCTCTGGAATACAAATCCTCAAACTTCAGACGTTTCCTAAACTATTTCCTTTACTTGTTTCCATTTTGGGGCCTATGCCCAAAGTCCTTTCCTATAACCGTAATTCTAAGGCCTACATTATGTCTTTTCTTTTTTGTTTTTTTAAGGTTTATTTATTTACTTTGAGAGACAGAGTGAGTGAGCAGGGGAGGGGCAGTGACAGAGGGAGAGGGAGAATCCCAAGCAGGTTCCACGCTGTCAGCACAAAGCTGGAAATTATGAACCGTGAGATCATGACCTGAGCCAAAACCAAGAGTCAGACACTCAACCGACTGAGCCACCCAGATGGCCCATGTCTTTTCTTTTTTGAGCTCCAGTCCCGGTTTTTACATTTAAGGGTGGATAGTTTGTGACCGTCTGAAATAATAAGCTTAGGTGGGAAAGCAGTTTCTCATAGGATCTTGGCAACAAACCTGAGTGAGTTTTTTCAATGGAGAAAATGCATGTGGCTTTTGTTACTAATGGGCTTTTTCAGTCTGTTTCTTATCATGGGGGTGTCTAGAAGCAAACAGCTTTTTAATCTCCTTGGAAGCCTCACATTTCTGGGTGTTCTCTATGTTCCCTTTAATTTCTGCTGGTAAGCCTCCAAATACTTTTGTCAACTCATGTCTTTCTCCTTATATGTTAAAATAAGAAAATAAAACCCAGAATATACTCTCACTGTGACTCTTTCCAATCTTCTCCCCCAGAATTACAGGCTCAGTAGGCATATGGGGTGGCTTTTGAATCATCATGGTGTGGCAGCCGTAAAACCCGGTCTCAAAGGTGTTCACGCTCTTCTCATTGAGAGGCAAGGTCCTTAGCCTGTTTCAATCTGGGCAGGTTTGGGAGTCAGTGACACGAGTATGCCAAAGCGAGGCTGCATAAGCTGTTCTATGTTATAGGTCATGTACGTCCCCACAGTGTGCCCTTGTGGGAATGCCTGTTCTCGGGATGTTCCTTCTTGCTGTGCATTTGGAATAGATTTGAAGTGTGCCTTTTGTTCAATGAAGTGTTACGCAAAATGATGCATAGAGAATTCAAAACATTTCTGAAGAAATTGAGCAAGCCTAGACTGAAAGAGACAGTAAGAAATGAAGAGGCCATGTTTTGTGCCCTGCAATACAAAACATCTATGGGCAGGAGGCAGGCTGAGGTAAACACGGGCCATTTTTATGGGAGTGTGTGTTAGGTGGGAGAAATGGAGAAGATAACTGAGAGCAAATAATCAAGAAACCGGAGGACAGGATGGAGAATTAATCCCAGGTAGCAGTGTGGGGCCTTTCTCAAAAACTAGCAACTTGTAGGGGCACCTTGGTGGCTCAGTTGGTTGAGTATCTTACTCTTGGTCAGCTCAGGTCATGAGATGACAGTTGTGGGATCAAGTCCCGCATCAGAATTTAAGAACCAAAACACACTGGGTGTGGAGCCTGCTTGAGATTCTCTCTCTCTCTCTCTCTCTCTCTCTCCCCCCCCGCCCCTTCCTTGCTCTCCTTCTCTCTCTCAAAAAAAAAAAAGGAAAAAGGAAAAGAAAATGAAAAACTAGCAACTTGTGCCCAATTACTGAAGATTTATAAAGAAGAAGGAAGTGGCATGATAAAAATTATATTTATACTGAATTATTCTGGCTGGACATATTGTGCTGATGTGTAATGTTGAATGATGAATGCATCCTAAAAGAGTGGAAGCAAGAATGGTGATTAGAAGATTATTGTAATAATTCAAGTGAAATAAGACAGAGGCTGCACTAAGGGATTAACAGTGCGGTGATGAAGAGTGGTTAGCTTTAGGGTATATTTTGAAGACGGAGCCAAAAGACTTTGCTGACAGATCGCATGCTGGGTGTGAGAAAAAGAGTGCAGTCAAGGATGATTATAAGGTTTTTGGCTTAACGACCGGAAAAACTGGAGTCGCCATTTTATGAGCTGGTGAGCAATGAGGAAGATACAATTTGGAGGGAGAGAATGTCAGGAGCTCAGTGTGGGACACAATAAGTTTGAGATTCTGATGAGATGTTCAAATAAGAGTGCCAAGCAGGCTGTTGTATACAAGAATCCAGATTTCAGGGAAGAAGTACAGATTGGGTGTACAAATCTAGTAGCAGGTGAGATCACTAAAGGAATAAGTATGTGGAAAACCCAGACCAGTTTGAACCTTTCCAAAGGTTCAAACCCTGTAGATGCCACCTGCCGAAGGGACTGAAATGGAGCAGGTTGGAAGTGTGATGGGGAAAAACGTACTTTATAGAGGAGGGAGTGTTTCGTTACATGAAATGCTCTTGATATATGTAAACTGAATCATGGAATGCTATTCAATCTTAAAAATGAAGCAAATCCTGCCATTTTTGACATGTAATACTTGCCATTCTTCATATTGGTAATTCATGTCCTCTCTTTTTTTGTTTTCAGTCAGTCAGACTAGAATTTTATCAGTTTAATTAATCTTCTCCAAAAAGTAGCTTTTGGTTTTGCTGATCTTTCTGTACTGATTTTTTTTTTACTTCATTACTTTTTTCTGTTTTTGTTTTTTTTTTTTAACTTCATTATCTTCTTTGCTATTTCTGACTTCCTCTGTTAAATTTATTTTTGGTTTATGTCTTCTTTATCCAGCTTCTCAAGTCACTGACTTGAGATCTTCCTTTTGTTAATAGAAGAAGAAAATGTTCAGGATCAGGTTGAGTTGCACCACAGTAACGGGCCAGAGTGCAGTCTGCAGATTGATGGTGGTGGTGGGGCTAAGGCAGGGTGTTCAGGATTGCTTCTTTCTCAAAGAGGTCTCATCTGAGATGCTGAATGAGATACACCTAGTGCTTTCTGATTTGAACTCAGCTTATATAGTTTTGACATACTTTGTGTTTTTCAAATTTCTATTTATATCTTTATATTGCTTTTATAATGTGACTTTTGTCACATTTTTCATCTTCTTGTAATTATAGTAGTATATTTATTATAATGATTGCTATTTTAGTTATTTCTGTCATCTTAACTATTTGCATTAAAAAAATTAGATTTGGTGTTCTGGTTGTCAGAAATAAACTATTTGAGTTTGAATACCTGAGACAGGAGTTGAGGTTCAGACCTCAGACCACATTTCAGAACACAAGAATACTTGTGAAGATGTGAAAAAAGTAAGACAGCTTCTATTGTGTCTCTTTTTCTCTGTAAAGTAAGGTATTCCTATGCATTCACCTGCCTTTATACATCCATTGAAAAAAGCATAAAAAATCAAAAACACAAAAGCCAGTATTGGCTAGGATGTGGAGAAAAAGGAACCTCTTTGCATTGTTGGTGGCAATGTAGACTGATACAGCCACTGTGGAAAACAGCATGGATTTTCCTTAAAATATTAAAAATAAAATTATTCTGTGATCCAGTCATCATACTACGGGGTATTTGCCCCCAAAGTACAAAAACACTGATTCAAAGGGATACATGTACCCCTATGTTTATTGCAGCATTATTTACAACAGGCAAACTATGGAAACACCCAAATGCATATCAATAGATGAATGGATAAAGAAGATGTGGTGTATAGATATACAATAACATATTTGTCAGCCATAAAGACAATGAAATTCTGCCATTTGCAACAACATGGATAGTGCTAGAAAGTATGAAGCCAGGCAAAATACGTCAGTCAGAGAGCTACAAATACAATATATTTTACTCTTATGTGGAATTTAAGAAACAAAACGAGCAAAGAAAAAGAGAGACAAACTAAGAAACAGACTCTTAACTAAAGAAAGAAATTGATGTTTACAAGAGGGGAGGTGAGTGAGGGGATGGGTGAAATAGGTGATGGGAATTAAAGAATATACTTATAATGATGAAAAAAATTAAATTAGAAAAAGCACATTCATTGTGTTGTCTCATTTTGAGTCTCACAATCTGTGGGGGTACTTTTCAATAGGTGAGGTACTATCTCATTTTACATGTGCTACAACCATGTGCAATCCTGACTAGCAAGACTGTAAATAGCTTCACAACAGATATGAAATATCCAGTATTTCCGAGAATCAGCCCCAAAGGCACTACATTGACACAATATCAGCTTGTATAGAATTCTTATGTAGAGGACAAAATACATATTCACTTAACAAATATGTTCAGAAGGTAGAGTAGATACTCCCATGAAGGGTACACCGACTTTCCCCCTTACTCAGGAGTTATTCTATAAGAGTGAACTCTGCAGAACTTCACTGAAAAAAAGACACAAAATCTCTGCTTGACTCATTAGGACGAAACCCTGAAATATGGGACCTTTCCTCTCTTAAAACTTAGTCATGATGCTAACAAGTCATAATTTCCCTTGGAATGCTGACGTAGGAGGAGGTTGAGTAATGTGTAATCACTGGAGCTAAGTTATGATTACATACATACAAAAGTCCTGCTTTGACATTACATTCATCTTTCCTTAAGAGTAGTTTCCTCTCTCAATGCCAGAAAATGTTTGGCAAACTAAGGAAATTGAGCAAAGCCATTGCATAGCAACGTAACTATTCCAGTCTTACTTTTGGTCATACATGTATTTCTTTTTTATTTCTTAAATGTCTATTTATTTTGAGAGAGAGAGAGAGAGTGCAAGTTGGGGGATGGGCAGAGAGAGAGGTGAGAGAGAGAATCCCAGGCAGGCTCTGTGTTGTCAGCATGGAGCCCAATATGGAGCTCAATCTCATGAACTGTGAGATCATGACCTGAGCTGAAATCAAGAGTCAGATGCTTAACCACCTGAGCCACATAGGCAACCCTTGGTCATACAGGTATTTCAACAAAAAAATGTTAAGAATTGTTCAGCTATGTTAATGTATAAATACCTTCTACTTGATAGTACCAGTGGTTCCTAAGCTATATTATAGCAAACCTAACCCCCCTCTTGATTGCTACTGAATCTGCCTCTTTTCCTTGTCTTTTTATTTGATTAGCAGTATCTTTATAGATGAGAGTTCATCTCAGAGTTATATTTGGTTTATACCTCTATATTGTCTTTATGTCTGTCTGTACATTAGCCAGTCATTAAGATGGCATATCCTTCCTTTAGTAATATCTCTAAGTAAGGAGGAATCATAAATCATGAAGTTTGCAAAGATCTGATTGCAAACATTTTTTTAATTTTTAATTTTTATGTTTTTCAAAGATCTGATAGTAATCATACAGATGTTGAATAGGTCACACAATGCAGAAGATTTTTAAATATGTAAGTATTCCATAACTTTTAAATAAATTCCTAATACTTCATTGCTTTCCCAATTTTATAATCATTCCTTGATCACTATTTCTATTTCAATCATTTTCTGAATCCTGCTAGTAAGGGCCAGATCTACTTATGAGCAAGTTTGAGGAAAGTTGAAACCTTTAAAATATAAAATGGAAGTTCTCAATCTACTGAAAGCCCAGATAATCTGAGGAAGTTCCTCTTTCCTACTCCCATCATTATGCAATTGCCATCATGACAAGGGGGAGCTGAAACACAGAGGCAATCTGAGAAGATTCTTCCATGTCTTAGTTTAAAAAATACTATGAGGGGCACCTGGGTGGCTCAGGTGGCTGGGCGTCCAACTTTGGCTCAAGCCGTGATCTCACGGTTCATGAGTTTGAGCCCTGCGTGGGGGCTCTGTGCCGGCAGATCATAGCCCGGAGCCTGGTTCGGATTCTGTGCTTCCCTCTCTATCTGCTCCTCTCCCACTCATGCTCTGTCTCTCTCTCTCGCTCTCAAAAATAGATGAACATTTGAAAAAATTTAAAAATAAAAAATTTTTAAAAATAAAAATACTATGAAAATGTTTTGGAGCCAAACGTCATATTGTTAGTTACGACTTCAGTGGTGTGACAGATCTCAGCTGGTTAAGTCTCTTTCATTTATTTCTTCATTCATTTGCTGAATAAACACCTACATTATGCCAGGCATTAGAGTGGATATAGGGAGATAAAAATGAACAGTGACATGCAATATCCCTGCTCTCCTGAAGCTCATGGTCTAGTTACAGAAAGAAAGGTTAGTAAAAATTATTCTTGTGATATGATAGGTAAATAAACAGGTTAGACAGGAAAAACATCCATGAAGTAAAGGAAACCTGAGGAAAGCTTCTTAACTCACACTGGTCCTCCTTTTCCTCCCCATAGCTACAAGCAAAAATATTGCAACCTGCTATTTTATTTCCCAGATTTAGCTTCAGTCCTATATTTTTTTTCTTCTGGGAACAAGACTGATTCACAGGTTTCTGCCTCCCCTGGATACTACCCAAGCTATGACACCAAACGTCGCTTGGTATCAGGCACTATGAGATCCTTCTCCCACCCAGCTCCTCCAGAGAGCCTGCCTCTGGGGAGCTAGTTTGCGACAGGAAGAATTGAATACCAACAGAATCTGTCCTCTTCAGGTCACTGATCAAACTCTGTTCTGCACTCAGTTGTCTTAAGTTTTGTCTCAAGCAGTGCAGTTGCATACTGATAGAAGATAAACATAATTTCTTACGGCTGAGGAACATTTTAGGTATACCAAGCTTGCACCTGGCTACAATCTCCCAGCAGCCTCTGTAAGAGCAGTCATTAAACCTTTGCTTGATTATTAAGACAGGGACTTTACTCCTTTTCAGCGAAGCCCAGTCCTTTGTTAGGTTACACAGTTAGACTAAGCCTCCCTAATTTTAATTGAAATCTGTCTTCCTGATGATTCAATTACCCTAATTTTCCACCTTGATCTTTCCACAGATCACAGTGTATTTCTCTGTCCCTTGATAGAGTCTCTCCCTCTCTTTTCTCTTTCCTATGTCCTTTCTTTTTTCTTTCTTTCCTTCCTACACATGTTTCATGCTCTGTATCAATATTCTCTTCCACAGGCTAAATGTCTGCAATTTTGCCTTTTATTTTTAGTTATTTTATTTTTAAGATTTTACTTTTTTAAAAGTAATCCCTACAGCCAGCATAGGGCTCGACTTACAGCCCTGAGGTCAGGTATGTCATGTTCTACCTACTGAGCCAGTCAAGCATCTCGACAGTTTTGCCTTTAAAAAACGGAATAATTTCTAGCACTTTCATTATTTCAATCAAGTTTTTCTATACAATTTCCAATGTTCTATATTTTTCATTTGATTTTCTACCTGTAACTGTATATACATGCACACACACATATACGTAATATTCCTGTATATATAATCCTATATCTATTATGAAATATAATGATATTCCAGAAGCCACTTCATCAAAATAGATATATGCTCTCTTAGTCTGCACACTAGATGCCCCAACTCACACACCCTTGAATCATTTCCCCACTCATGCATTTTCATACCTTCATAATATTTTTTTATTTTTTCTCTTCTTCTTTTCCTCCCTTTTCTTCCTGGTTCCTCCTTCAATAGTTTATTAACTGCCTGCCATTTACCAAGCTATATACGATATATATAGTGGTTCCAAGGGTCTTCATTTAACATCTGGCAACAGGTGTTTCAAGTTCCTAAAGTAATGATTATGAAGATAGAAATACATTTTGTAAGCAAGAAACCCAAGTCACTTTATTTCCCTGGACATTTATCAAACCACAAGGATAAGGTGAAGCCTAGGTCCAGATTTGATTCAGAGAGAGGTATTCAACTAATATGTTATATATTACGGAATCAGAATGTCCTATGACTCCTGTAAATTCTATCTTTTCCTAAACAGAGCACTAGAATCACCCACAGGGTACAGAGTAGTCTGAGTAAAAGAGCACTTAGAAAATCAAAAGAAATCAAATTGGCTTCTTTGTCCTCTGTCCTGTGAGCTGTTGTCCCAGCTGCTATAAATACAACTACTTGGAGCAGAATTTTATTGCATTTTGGGCCATGACAACAGTCGTGATTAAGGACCTCCTTCCAACCACCATAATGTCAAATAACCAAGATATTTAAAAATTAACTAATTTTAAAATTTACATCCAAGTGAATTAGCATATAGTGCAACAATGATTTTAGGACTAGATTCCTTAAAGCCTCATTTAGCCCATCCCCCTTCCCACAGCTCCCCCAGCAACCCTCTGTTTTTTCTTTACTTGAAAGTCTCTTATGTTTTGTCCCCCTCCCTGTTTTTATATTATTTTTGCTTCCCTTCCCTCATGTTCATCTGTTTTGTATCTTAAATTCCTCATATGGGTGAATTAATATGATAGTTATCTTTCTCTGAGTGACTAATTTCTCTGAGCATAATCCCCTCCAGTTCCATCCATGTAGTTGCAAATAGCAAGATTTCATTCTTTAAGATTGCCGAGTAATACTCCATTGTGTATATATACCACATTGTCTTTATCCATTCATCTGCTGATGGACATTTGGACTTTTTCCATACAGCTCAGGACAAATTTATTCTTCAATTTATTTTTCAACTTTCCCTCATTCATCATTGGTTTACAAGAATATAGGATTTAAAAAATTTTAAATTCTAGTTAGTTAACATACAGTGTAGTATTAGTTTCAGTGTAGAATGTAGGGATTCAACACTTCCATACATCACCCAGTGCTCATCACAAGTGCACCCTTAATTCCCATCACCTATTTCAGTCATACCCTATCTTCCTCCTCTCTGGTAACCATCAGTTTGTTCTCTATAGTTAAGAGTTTGCTTCATTTTTAAAAGTTTATTTATTTATTTTGAGGGAGAGAGATGGAGAGAGAGAGGGAGGGACTCTCAATCAGTTTCCGCACTGTCAGCCCAGAGCCTTGGGGCTTGAGCCCATGAACCACAAGATCATGGCCTGAGCCTAAATCAAGAATTGAATACTCAACTGACTGAGCCACCCAAGCGCTCCTATTTTGTTAAACTTTTAGGGTTAGTTTTGTGTCCCATGGTGTGGTCTACCTTGGTGAATGTTTACATCTACTTGAAAAAAATTATGTAATCTGCTACTGGTAAGTAAATTGCTCTGTAAGTGTCAATTAGGACAATCTGGTTGTGTTGTTTAGGTCTTCTATATTCTTAATGATTTTCTGTCCACTTGTTCTATCAATTACTGAGAGAAATGTTGACCTCTCCAACTGTAATTGTTAATATTTTTTATTCTCCCTTAAGAGTTCTATCAACTTCTGCCTAATATATTTTGATGTTCCATTATTAGATGAATACACATCTATTTAATTAGGTGAAAACAAATTTTATCTGGCCCCTTTGGCATTACATAGTATTTCTTTTATCTGTGGTAACAAATCTTACCATAAAGACTTCTTTGTCTGCCATGTAGTTCTTTTAGATGTCAAGATTAAGGGAGAAGTAAGCAAAAAGAATTGTCCCTCTTTCAGGAGGAATGTAGATGAAATAAATACACAGGGCTCAGGACAGTTTTTCCAGTCAGCAAAAATGTTTTACAATTGAGTGAATATTACTTATGGCAGAGAGGCTGAGCAGAAGAGAACCGATGCTCCAAAGTGGCAGCTACTGCCGCGTTATCGGTGGGTACCAACCCCAGTGAGTGAGTGAGGCCATTCCACAACTTCTGGCCACACCAGCACTCCAGCTGACCCCATGGGAAGCAGACGAATAAACTGGCTAACCTCCCAAACTGTGAAAATAACAAATTGTTATGGCTTTAAACTGCTCAGTTTTGAAGTATTTGGCATTCAGCAATAGATAACCAAAGCAGGGTGGTGCAGCAAAACCAGATCACAGAATTGCCTTCTTCTAAATTTTGACAAATGAACCACAAAAACAAAAAGCGTGTTGACATTTCATGTCAGCATGTAAAAAAAAAAAAAAAAATGCCTGGGGACCAGATCTTGAAGTACACTGCAAAATTTGAAACTAAAAAAAGAAAAGAACAATCTGAAATGTCAAAGCTTAAGTCCTAACATGGAACTTATCCTCAGAAACAGAAATGATAAGACTATAAATTTCTGCAAAATTTCCATTGTTTTCCTCTTTTTACGGATTGAATAGCTGAGGAGAAAAATGAAAAAAGATGCCATGAGATGAAGGATGAAAGAAGTCAATTTTAAAAAGTAGATTCACTTATCTCTGATAGGGATTTAGACTCCAAATTCCCACATCCAAAGGGGGAATAAATGAATCAATACAAAGCTCTTCTTTTCATGTACATAAGATAAATTGCCACTCACGTCAACTGAAAAAGAGAAGAGAGAGCAGAGAAGGCCTAATTCTTCCAGCAAAGGGGATTCTTTCCAGCTTAGCTCTCCCCATTTAATCACAAAATTTTCACCACAAGAAAAAGGAGAGGGAAACAAAATGAGCCCTTATTTGATATATCAAATGGCAAGGCAATAAAGTTGCATATAATAGTATACAGATGAAGGAAAATTAATTCACTCTATGTCACATCAAAGAGAAGTATGGCTAGAGCTGTACATTTTGAGGTTGAAATTGAAATGGGAAAGTTGAAAAGTATGTCAGTCTCTAATCATATTATTGTCAAAGAAAAATTTAGGAGAGCCACATTATATGAAAGAAACATGATGATAACTCTTGAAAAGCAAATATAATCCAAGGAACCAAATTATGTTTTTCTTCAGCACTTCACCTTAGTAAAAGAACAGGATTTATTATAATGTAAGATCAAAAACTAGATAAGGAAAACACAACTGAAATGTAAAGAAAAATGGAGGTAATGCATAGTTTATTAGCCTTTTGATAATTTCTCTCTTTATTTTGCACGTTCTTCTATTGGACTGTTGGGTTTTTCTCATCATCTATAGGAGTTCTTCAAGTATTTCTAGGAGCCACTTGTTGTATACATGTATTGGAAATATTTTCTCTTCATGGGTGGTTTACCTTTTACTTGACTAATGTTACTAATTTAATTTATTATTTTGCTAAATTTTTGATGAATTCTAATTTTAACATTTTAATTCTAATGTTGCACAGTTTACCATATTTTTATTTATGTCTTGTGCCTTTTTTTTGCTAGTATAGCAATATCTGTGTTCTCTAAATTCATGAAAATCTATTTCCTTCTAAAAGATTTTCTGAATTGCTTTTTTGAATATCAGTTCAAAGTGATGTTGAGTCAAGACTCACTTTATCCCACGTGCATGTCCAGTTGACTCAGTATAATGTAATAAAGAGAACATGCTTTCAAAATTCTACTACAGGATCTTTTTGTCATAAATCTAACAACCATATATGTGTGGGTCTGCTTCTGGATCTCAGTTCCATTCCACTGGTCTATTTGTCTATCTTTGCAGCAATATATTTTCTTTATTATTATAGGGTGAGAATAAATCTTGTTACCTGGCCATGTGAGTCCTCCAGGTTTGTTTTTCCTCAAGATTATCTTGTCTATTCTTCATTCCTATTACATTTTTATACAAATTTGAAAATAAAATTATTATTCTCTCTCTCAAAAGAAAACTCCATCTACCAAAACAAAAACCAAAAGTAATCCCTGCTGCTTATTTGAGTCAGATTATACTGAATCTATAAAACAATTTAGAGTGAATGTATTTCTTAACCATATTGAATTTTTAAATTGATGAATGGGTATGTACTTCTATTTCTTTATCTTTGATTAATATTTTATAATATTCAATGTAAAGATTATACATATCTTTTGTGAGAGTTGTTTTCCTTATCCATTTGCTATTTTGCTATTCTTGGAAATAATATCTTTTAAGTAAGTGCCACTTTAATGTATTTATTGCACCCATTTAGAATATAATTTCTTCTTCTAAGGCATATTGACCTACTATTCAGTACATTCTCACTTCAAAAGTAGCATGTGTAGTATGATCCTGTTTTTATTTCTATCACACTCTTAATTTAGTTATTGAGAGAAAGAGGAAGAGTTCAGAAAAGATTTTCATCTAAACTCAATGGCAGTAAGTCTTGGTTGTAATGTTTCGCTTGCTTTTACTTTTTAAATTAAAATGTACTTGTCTGTATTTCTGAATTCTTGAAGAGTGCATATTACTATTACAAAGCAAAAAAAAAAGTAAAGTACAAATTTAAGATTTAAATTAAAGAAAATGAACCAGGTGTAGAGTGGTCTTGTAGTTTGCATGGTATTTCAATAAATCTCTTCGGCTGTCTATACATAACCATACTCCAAGTAATTCCTAATTTTTGTTTGGAGAATGTGTGATAAACAATTTACTCAAATTTGTCTCTTTGAGTTGATTAACTTTCTTTGGATAAAAAGAATCTAATCAGAAAAAAAAGAACTCCACAGAATTAGAAGAGTCATATTTAGTTTGTTAGAAGCATTTCCCAACTCTCATCCATAGAGAAAGCTCAGCATGCAATATGATAAGAGATTTCAACTTCCTGGGGTGGGGGTGGGGGTGGGAATAGACCAATAACATCAGAAATTGCTGAAACCTTTTTTTCATTTCAAGCTCTTCCCCCATTAGGTTCACAAACAGGGATTCATACGCAGGTAGTGAAGGAGATCTCTCTTGCTTCTACCGAAGGTCTTGCTCCCATTTGTCACTCACCTGGTCGTCTCTGTTTAAACATTTTGGAGCGTCACTTCTCCTCAAAATCAGGTGTGTGCTGTTAATCTGATCATTTTAAATGATGAGAAATCTGTAGCTCATAGAGCATTAGAGCTTGTCCCAAATCACATGGTTGGTGTGTGAGGAGTCTGCAGGAGGGCCGGTCAGTTATTGGTCTAAATGGCAGTGCTCTACTGCCACCTTTTGGGCAAATAGGGTTTGTTACAAGTCCTAAGAGGATGACGGCTAAAGTTAGGCTTTAGGAAGTGCCTGTAGCAGATGAAGTAAATGTCTTACAGGTCAAACTAAGATTTTTTTTGTATTATAACTCACAGGAGGCAATTGTTTTTAACAGGTTGGGGTTAAATGATTATAGAATGGAGGCAGGATTATGGTTGAGAGAAGAGAATGGAGGTAATATCTGAGAAGAATATAAAAATAACCCACTAGAACAGGATAAGGACTTAGATTCAATGAATATTCATGGATTACTTATACTTAGGGTGAAATAAGAAATATATAAAAGTTGTGTATTGAAATTGAGTGTGAGAGAAAAGAGAGAAAGTAGGACATTGACTTTCATTAAATCAAAACACGTGGAGGAGCACATTTGGAAAAAAATAGAATTTACATTAGCTATTTTGGTATTAAAGACTTTGGGAGCCAATGAAATCAAGATATCTAGTATCTGGTACTAAGTATATGGGTAAAGTCTTATGTGAATATGCAAGTTATAAATGTATAGACAATAGAATAATTGCAGATGTGAATGGCATCATCAAGTAGAGCAGATGGGGAAAGAGAAGACAGTAATGATAAAAACCTGGGACTGATCATTAATTAGAGAATACAAAATAATTGGAATATGATGGGGGAGTTCAAAATTCAAAACAGCTGCCGGAGCTAGAAAAGCTGCAGGGAAGCTCCCTTAATACTGACAATGAGAGCACATGTGCAGCAATGACTAGTTTCAGAGACTGCACTGAAAGGAGGGGAGTCTTGGATTTGGATAAATGTGCTGCCCTCCTTTCCTTCTTTGGAAAAGTCTACTGTCAAAGAACAGAAAAATATCAGTCTTAAAGTCCTTTTTACTTTTGTGTATACCACATTGAAGTAAATATTTTCTTATGCATTGAAAAATTTTGAATTATTACAGAATATGAGTCTTATCCTTTGGAATTCTTAGAAAAAGGAGAATAATGACAACTAAGTCATTCATAGGTCAAGTCATACATTGCCTAATGTACTCTAGACTTCAGAAGGCATCAGAGGAAAACCTAACTCTAATGATATGATAAAAATGAAGCTGACTTCTACCATCAGATAATATGTAGAAACCAGATATACCTCCTACTTGAAAAGACAACAAAAAATTGGACAAAATATATGAAACAATGATACTGGACATCAGGCACTGAAGGATGCCAGATCCTGAGAGGTGGGAATAAACATGGTGAGCTCTATGATTGGCCTTGATTCCAGCATTGTGGGAGATTCCCAGAAGAGGAAAGAGGAGCCCAGATGGAGAAAGTGGATTCCCAAATTCAGGAAACAGAGCTGAGAGGAGAGAGACCAATGTGGCCATAGTTTGCAGGACAACAGCATGAAAGATTTGAACAGCAAGCTCAGCATACCACTGAGGAAAATACCCAAAGCCAGGAAAGAACTACCAGAGAGAATTAGAGGTGACAGAACTCAGATCTCATATAGGGTAATAGTGGCTGTTCTTGTTAGCCACACTAGAAAACTTATAATTCAGGGAATATTGAGTAGAGTACCCAACAGGAGTTTGCTTCAATAATGATGAACAATATGGAAGCCACTTAGTGGATACTGCACTGGTCCCACCTAAAAACTCTTAAAAATAATATTCCAGAGGATCAGACTGTTTCCAAATAATCGGTCTGTGTCTCAGACAAAACTCAAGATTATTTTCAGAAATATCAAAATATTTGGAACAAAACAAGATAAAATTCATAAAATTATGAACTCATAAATTCATTCATAAAAATTTATATCCTAAGGTATCATCCATATGAGAAGAAAATCAACCATCCCAGAATTGACACAGATATTATAATTAGCAGTCATAAAAATAGTTATTATAACTATATTCCAGATGTCAAAAAAGTTAGAAACATGAAAGGTAAATCAATCTTGTAGAGATAAAAATTAAAATGTTGGAGATGAAAAATCTACTGTGTGAGACTCATGGCGGTTTAATCATTACAGAAGAAAAGATTTGTGAACCTGAAACCAAGGCAATAGTGTTAGAATATGATCCTCCCTGGAGTTCTTGATGTTCCTGCATGACCCAGGACTTAGAGCAGTGGAAATGGACACACATAAAGATAGAGTCTATTTCATTCCCTTGGAGCCATTTTCATAGTCTAGGCCAAAGGTGATTTTTTCCTTTATACTGGAGCCCTGTGTCTACCTTGTAATTAGCATAGTAGTTAAGGTCAAAGAGCTAACAGACCAGATAAACACTGACCACAGTCTTACAAGCATATTCAGAGGCAGAAGAGATGCTCTTCCCAAGCCCACAGAGAGCAAGGTTGCTGAGGGGAAGAGAGCATATTAGTGTCTATTAGTCTTCTCTCCATATTAGGAGTGAATATATACACAGAAGAAATATAGCCCAGAGAAGAACATGTCCCAATAGGTTCCAGAGGTTAAAACATGTCAAGATACTTTTAAAAAAACAGTGGAACATTCATGGATATCACTGATGTAGGCCTCCATTTATGGAGAAAAGTGGGGCCAGTGGAAATGTTGGGTCTTGCAGATTCAAGCCAGATATGTGTAAATGCCTCTGTTTCAAGGCTGAGTCTAAAAGTGAGGCTGTTTAACAAGGAGTTTGCAGCAAGTGGGCAAGAGGATTGGGCAGGAAGAGCTGCTCCATAGTTCCTAGTTATTGGTGTTTAAAAAATGCCATAGGAATATGGAAGAAATTTCTGTTGTGTTCCTTGGAAGACAACTTGGAGCATTAGTGTAGATGCCTTCACTGTTCACAGTATCAAGAAGCTGATGAATCCCACTCTTTGTCCTTGACCTTTGGCTCAAATGTTCATTTTGTTCTATTTCTGAGAGTTGAGACACAGATCTGAGAACCAAGTTAAATCAGACTTTCAGAAAAGTGTATTTATTAGAATGTGGAAGGCAGTGAATCAATGAGGGAAGAGGTCTAAAGAAGGAAACTTCAGTTATCTGATATAAGCTCAGCAGGGGCAGGTCTCTGTCACTATCAAATGCAAGTAAGAACTGTCATCATAGAAAAAAGATATCTTCTTTGACATCCAAGTTCACTCAGCTAGCATTTTCCATCCTTTTGAAACCTAATCTTCCCATGAGATTTCCTAAAGGCAAGAATCAGAATCAAGATTTCATTAATAAAATGTCAGAGCTACAAAAACATTTTAAAATTCTCTTATCTACCACCCTTATTTTATATTTAAGGAAACTAAGAGCCAGAGCATAAAGGGAATTGACTACGTACAAAAGCCAGGTTATTGGATTTTTCTACCCAGTTATGCTTCCATGATTCTAAGATGCTGCAGAAGATATTATGGCCTATACTTCAGTCTCTTTGAAAATAAGTTATTTGGGGCGGGGGGTGGTGCCTGGGTGGCTCAGTCGGTTGAGTGTCCAGCTGCTTATTTCAGCTCAGGTCATGATCCCAGGATCGTGGGCTCAAGCCCTGCTTTGGGCTCTGTGCTGAGCATGGAGACTGCTTAATATTCTTTTTCCGTCTCCCTCTGCCCCTCTTCCCTGCTCTCTCGCTCTCTCTCTCAAATTAAAAAAAGAAAGAAAAAGAAAGAAAGAAAGAAAGAAAGAAAGAAAGAAAGAAAGAAAGAAAGAAAGAAAGAAAGAAAGAGAGAAAGAGAGAAAGAGAGAAAGAGAAAGAGAGAAAGAAAGATAAAATAAGTTATTCAGTTAGGTCTGAGCTTGTGATCTATAAAGTGTAGCAGTTCTCACCTTATTCTGTTAACACTCTCACACTTTGGCCCAATTCTTCATTAGCCAGGATGACGTAGAGTTTACACATTCCTGACATTGATACTCGTATAAAATTACAAAATGATTTTGGGTTGAGGGCTCCCCTGCGATGCCACGAGGAGCATTTTAGTCCCCGTGAATTGCACTGGCTTAAACAGAGATCAAACCTGAGGGTGTGGTTTTGTGAGATCTCAGTGTCAAATCACTGATAGTCAGGTCCATCCCATAAATCAAAAAACCTAAGCAGGGACTCTTAGCAAAAGAACCCACACCTTGCAGTCACCCCATCCTAGCTCAGAGTTTCAGACATATAAGAGATTAAAAGTATCTGAGAGAAGGCAAACCATAATTTGTCTTCAAATCGAAGAATTTCAGGACTCAAAGGAATAACTGAAGCTTCACGTGGCATAGGGGATTTGATCCATCACTTGGCATATGGGAATGTGAGGGCTCAGACAGAAGGCCCTGAAACACCACAGAGTACACTGAGTCTGCTTTCCACTCCAGTGGGCAGTGGGCTTTTTTTTTTTTTTTTTTATCACATGCTCTTCTGAGTGGGGACTGATTATTATCTCTGCAAACTGCAGATTCCTGACTGTGTGGCTGATACACTCGGTAGGAGAGTTACATGGTAACTGTGGTGGACTAAGTTTGTCTTTGTTCTCTTCTTTCCCCCAAAATAGTATTCACATGCTCTGGGGGCACCTGGGTAGCACAGTCAGTTAAGCGTCCGACTTCTACTTCAGCTCAGGTCATGGTCTCGCAGTTTGTGAGTTCAAGCCCCACATCGGGCTCTGTGCTGACAGCTCAGAGCCTGGAGCCTCCTTCAGATTCTGTGTCTCCCCCTCTCTGTGCCCCTCCCATGCTCACGCTCATGCTCTGTCTCTTAATAATAAATTAAAAAGTTAAAAAAAAAAGTACTCACAAGCTCTCAACACACAAGATGCAGGGATTTTCATAGGTTACAAAATTAGTGCCACAGATGGGTTGATATAAACCAGGGCAGGGGTTCACCGTTCCAGTGAACCAACTCAAGTTTACTTTCTTATAAGGACATTTCACCTGAAATTGAGTTGAAAAGAATGATTAGAATCACACAGACAGGTAGGTCATGTCCGGGCTTGATTAGGAAAATCCAAACATAGTTAGCAGCCTATACAGTCACACGAAGCTCTTACAGCTGTCCTTCCACAAGCAGTGGAGGTAGAACCCAGGCTTATCCCTCCTGACAACCACGATGCCCTCATTGTGAGGACCTCCTGGTGGCAGCAGGGTACAGGGGCCTGCTACACCATGGTGGGAAAAGGAAGAGTCAATAAACAGGACGTATTTGTGACATTTAGCTTCTCTCTCAATCTCCTTCATTTCCAGAGTAATAGACATGGGAAAAGTCTTAGAGATTTCTGTGCCAACTGGGCAAAAAAACTCCTGAAAGCTCATAATTGGAAAAAATGCTTCACTCAAATTCATGTGTTTTGATTTAAAATATTTATCATATTTCATCCACTCTCAAAATCTCCAAGTCAACTCTCTTCTTGAAGTTGTGAGACGTGAAAGCATGTAGCATAATGCCCTGGTTTTGTAGGGAAAACTAAAAACAGAAGAAGGGACATGTCTCGACAGGGATGAAAACCCACATCCAGTCCCAATGCTGGTGTCAGTGAAGCTCGAAGAAGTGAGTCTGGCTCGCTGGAACCTGAGGAGGAGGTGGTCTCAGGGACTCTACAAGTGTCATAGATAGATCGGTAATGTGCCCCTGATACAAGGTGGGAGAGAGTTTTGGCTGAGTATTTAGAGAAAGAGGGATCATAGTTGAGCTTAGACACTCTTTTCCTTCTTTCCTTATCCAACACCACCACCACGGCCAGGCCACCATCATCTGCCTCCTGTATGCCTGCCACGCAACTAATCCCTCCACTTCCTCTATTCCCCTGCCAATTGTTGGTACTCAAACATTTTCTAGGCGCTATGAGGGGGGCGGTTATCTGGTGTCCAAATGACCAAATCTCATCTTGGTTCCCAGTTTGGATCACTCTAATTAGGGCTCCCGTGTCTGCAGTGTACCTGCCATGTTCATGTGAGTGGACTTCGGAGAACGTCCTTCCTGAAGTAAGGTTCTAAAACAGCAAGTCCAAAGAAAACTCAGGTTAGACTCTCAATCCTGAGAAATATAGTGGAAGTTTACCTTAATAGCTCCATGTGGTGGCCACCATTGTCGAGGTTCTAAAACCAAGACATAAATGAAAATAGTTGCAGAATACACTATCTGGTAAATCATAGCTTAATCTGTTGGCAGAATTAAAGAATTCGAATTTATTGCCAAGAAAGTTTGCAAGAATAGAAAACTGTTTTATTTATTTTATTTATCATTTGTTTAGGTTTACTTATTTATTTTGAGAGAGCGAGAGAGAATGCGTGCGCGCGCGCGAGAGAATCCCAAGCAGGCTCCACACTGTCAGCACAGAGCCCAACATGGGGCTTGAACTTACAGACTGTCAGATCATGACCTGAGCCAAAATCAAGGGTTGGACACTCAACTGACTGAGCCACCCAGGCACCCCAGAAACTGTTTTGTTTATACATGCATTCATTTTTTCCCTCAAAAAATGTGGAATAACTCTTCTACCCCTGATGCATGAGCAGCAAGCAATCACTGGTCTCCTCTACATTGCCAGTCTAGTATACCAAGTTTTTGATTAGTCATAATTAGCCTGGGCTTGAGAGGATCCAGAACAGGCAGCCAATATATAAGAGACATTAAGAAACGCTAGTACTTTAAAGAGGTCGTTAGCCTAACCCCCATGTTTTACAGAGAGAGGTAACACACTTGCTACTACTCAGGACTTCATGGTAGATAGGTAAAACATCAAGGTCTTCAGTCCTTGAGGTTAGGTCTCTTTAAAACTCCCTAAAGGGGGGCGCCCGGGTGGCTTAGTCGGTTAAGCGTCCGACTTTCGCTCAGGTCATGACCTCGCGGGACTTTCGCTCAGGTCATGACCTCGCGGTTCGTGGGTTCGAGCCCCGCGTCGGGCTCTGTGCTGACTGCCAGCTCAGAGCCTGGAGCCTGTTTCAAAGTCTGTCACTCCCTCTCTCTCTGACCCTCCCCTGCTCATGCTGTCTCTGTCTCTCCTAGAAATAAATAAAATATTTTAAAAAAAATTTAAAAAAATAAAAAATAAAAAAAAATAAAACTCCCTAAAGGGCTCTTCTCTAAAAGAGGACAAAAAGGTAACAACCCAAATTCATGGCTAAGCATTTTCAAAGGCTTTGCATTTTTGAGATGGGCTGAGATGTGGGCATATTGCTGATCACTTTCACATTCTACTTTGAATCACTCAAGCCCCCAGGTCCCGATGAATTAGGTTTCATAATCTGCCCTAATAGATAGGGAAACAAAGGCCCTTGCACACTGGCTCAGGGCCTTTTTTGGAGGACCAATTGCACTCTCTCTCTCTCTCTCTCTCTAGATACAGATATAGTAAGATACACTTACATAAATAAATGCAAAATAATTCCAAAGCATTCTTTCAGATTACAATGTCAGAGCTCACTAAGCAATCTTACATAAATGCCAGAATCAGCCAAATTACTCACCAGAAGGTAGTGCCCAATGTATGAGGATGAAGAACAAAAGTGAACAGAATATTGGATGACATTTGGTCATTTTTCCTCCTGGTGCATGTGTCCTTAGAGTACGATCACTAAAGCAGAGGTATTCAAGATATTAAGACCATCTTTGGAGTGAGTAGTCACCTCTGTGACCGTGACCTCTGCCTGCCACACTTGGGAAGCCTATTATTCCACCTCTCCCCAAGAACAAATGCTCAGAAAAATGCTAAACTTGGTTATTCATAAATAAAAGTACTCAGTGACAGACCTGTGACTACTTAGAAGGCAGAAGTCAATCAGAGATTACTCTTTGGGCATAATTATATTATTTTAGTCTGGAAGTATTTTAAGTGTGAAAGGCAACCCCTTACCTGAAGATTCACCCAAATTTGCTCTTTGAGGGGATACAAAGAAAATAAGGCCACTAGAGGCTTCCGGAAAACAAGAGCTTCTCAACAGAGGAAGCAAGGCCATACTTGCTCATGGAGCTGGGACTATCTCTTTGGAGTAAGACAAAGATTAGAATATTCCAGACATACTTGGCTGTGCTAGAATCTTCTGACGCGGAACGTCAACTCTCCTGGAGCACTTTGACAGAGTGCATAGGGAGAAATACCATTCCGCGCTATCTCATGGAGGCCCCGAAGTTCTTTTCATTTAGACATCCAGGAAGGGAGAAGTCAGTGAGCAAATCCTCCTGGGGATTACCTTCCCAGGAGGTAGCAGGCTTTCTGACCCTATGCCTGACCAAGGACCACAATGAATCCCCCTTTCTTTCTAATCCTATAGATGCCTTTTTCTCTGCTTTGTAGCATATGTAAATAAGCAACTGAGCCAAACCATTTGCCATATGCTGAGGTGCGGAAGGTGCTATGTGAGACACGGCAGTGGCCTCAGGGTACTCCACTTCCCAAGACGGTTGCAGGTCCTTGGCGTGATGTCCAGAGCTGCCTACCCTGCCTGCTCCTGAGACCATCTGGGACATGTTTTTGCTAAGCACCCCACCCCTAGCCCCCCCACTTCCCACCCCCCTGTCTCTTCCTGACATCTTCCTTAGATTCCTTTGGGAATGGAGCGGCAACAGTGGAAGATCCAGCTGCACTAACTCAGGATGCCAGAGGCCCACCCCCCTACGACATGTGTCCCCTTCGACCCACCTTGGAAAGAAGAGAAAGGAAGAGAGAAGTGACATGCTCTTCTGCGGTTCTTGCCTCTTTTAAGAAGCAGGTAAACAGGCTTCTTCAGGAGGGGGTAGAATAGCTATGTAGGAGAGAGAAGTCACTGAGGCATTGTGTGCTGGGAAGAGCAGGCCCTGGAGGCCCAATATTCAGGGTAAATTAAGGTCAAACCTCAGCAGGAGGCATTGGGGGAAGGAAGCACAGAGCTGCCTAGATGAGCTGGGCAGTAGGAACGGATCACTGGACAGGGGAGCGTTTGTCAGGCAATCTAAAGGGGCGATGGCATGAGGAAACATACCATAGTAGGGGACAGCACAGAGAAAAAGCAAACTGTGTTCCATAGCGAGAATTAGTACCTTGGGCCAGCACGCAAAATGTGGAAACAGCTGAGCAAGGAAGGACGCTGGTGAGGAATGAGGTCCCGGGACGCCATCTGTAGCGAGTCCAGCCTGGTTCTTGAAGCAGTCCACAGCCTTTGCGGCTTTGTAGCATGGGAGATACGTGGTCATAGCTGAGTTTCCACCTGTTATCGGAACGCCCTGCCTTCATCTTCCTTTCTGTAAAGAACAATTGCTCTTGTTCTTTAAAAAATTTTTTTTAAATGTTTCATTATTTATTTTTGAGAGAGAGAAAGAGAAAGAGAGACAGAGTACGAATGGAGTAGGGGCAGAGAGAGAGAGGGAGACTGAATCCGAAGCAGGCTCTAGGCTCTGAGCGGTCAGCACAGAGCCGGAAGCCAGGCTTGAACCCACCGACCGTGATCTCGTGACCTGAGCTGAAGTCGGAAACTTAACTGACTGAGACATCCAAGCGCCCCCAAGGGCAATTGTTCTTATAACAAGGAAAAATATATCAACTTTAGAAAATTGGAAATATAAGGGCGCCCACGTGGCTCAGTCAGTTGAGTGTATGACCGCCTTCGGTCATGATCGCTCGGTCGAAGAGGTCGTGTCTCGTGTCGGTCTCTGTGCTGACAGCTCAGAGCCTGGAGCCTGCTTTGGATTCTGTGTCTCCTTCTCTGTCTGCCCCTCCCCTGCTTATGCTCTCTGTTTCAAAAATAAATATAGACATTAAAAAATTAAAAAAAAGAAAATTGGAAAAATAGAAATTAAAAAAAAAGAAGTAAAAAGATGTCAAAATCCAGACATAACTGTTAAACATATACTGAATTATATTGTTCCACTTTTTAAAAATCAGATTTTCAAATTGATTCCAATTTTCAATATTATTAATAATGCTAGAAGGAACAAATTTTTATTTACCTCAGTTAATCTATATCTTATTAAATAATTTTAACAAGTGCCAAAAAATATACCTACTGGAAACTTCCAGAAAGAACCCGAGTCACCTAGAATATGAAAGCGGTGGTTTTCACCCAATTAGTGAACCCCATGCTTGCAATCTAACATGGATCATTCTGAAAATACAAGGCCACCTTACTAAGTGAATCATTTGTCCCCTCGTTCAGAGAAGGTAGAGGACTCCATTGCATAGAAAGGATTACAGAAGACAATGTAAAATGTCATAGGAAAGTAATAAGCATAAAACAGCTTTACTTTTCCATACTCCCCCAAATTCCAGTGGAACTAATAATATGGGGTGAAGAGAGTAAGATAAAGGGATCACATCCCACTCAGAAAATCCTTAGTCTATGACTTCCTCATCATCGATCATACTCGTGGCTTAATTCTAAAAAATTTTTAATGTCTTAATTTTATTTTTGAGAGAAAGAGATTGAGAGAGAGAGAGAGAAAAAGAGAGCAGCAGCAGGTGAGAGGCAGGCACAGAATCCAAAACAGGTTCCAAGTTGTCGGTACAGAGCTTAAGGCAGGGGTTCAAACCCACCAACTGAGAGATCATGACCCGATCCGAAGTCAGACACTTAACCAACTGAGCCACCCAGGCGCCCCACTCCTAGCTTAACTCTAAAACTTATAGCCTGGGGCTTTTCCTTGGATGGCAGGCTCCTGTTCCTACCTTTGTTTCATGTCACTTCAAACCAACATTTTAAAAAACCAGCTCATTACAATGTAGTCCAAAGCTGATGCTTATCACCTTTCAGGGATACCAAAATCCTCTACGGGATTTAACCTGCAGCTCCACTGTCCTCCTGCAGAAAGGAAAGTTAGCTCCACGGCCCAAAGTACAGAACTTGCATAGTCTAGCCCATTCTGTTAACCAATCAATCATATTCCCACCAGAGCATGGAGCTGCCTGCCTGTAGTCCCCAGCAGCTGTCCCTCCCTCACAGAACAGCCGCCACACAACTGTGAGTTCAACCCCAGGCTAGAGGACAAAGTCTTTCCCTTCTCAGGGATTTCATGGAAGCCAGAGGACAGCATTAGCATTCCCCCCCCCCCGCCCCCGTGCTGCAATGCGTTTGTTATGTGCCCAAAAAACGACACCACAGATTCCAGCACACATCTGTGGGACAGTGTGGCCTTGCCTGCATATACTACAATGAGGTAGAGACTTCACACAGCTCCGCAAAACCCACAGAGTGGCTGGGACATGAACAATGCCACGTCAGCTGTGCAGGCTGGAGCTGGGGTATGACACTGGTTCTTTGGCACACAGCTTCCCAAAGAGGAGCAAGCGGGCTTTTTGTTTTGTTTTTTTAAAAGAAGAAAGAAAAAGTCAAGTTTTCCACTCCAGTAGCGTCCTTCATTCATTTCTCAACTGAAAGAAATAAGGAAAGTGTACTTGTCCCCTCTGAGAGGAAGGACTCCTAGGAGCCTTCATCCGCCCCCACCAAATAGCAGCCTTTTTTTTTTTTTTTTTTTTAGCTCAGTTACAAAAGAAAGAAGTCCTGTGACTTTGGGATTAAAAACTTCTATTAACCCTCTCCCAACCCCCCACAGAACTGCAACTTAAGAAGGTATGATACACTATTTAAAACTATATACAGCAGGGGCGCCTGGGTGGCTTAGTCGGTTGAGTGTCCGACTTTCGCTTAATGATCTCGCGGTTCGGGGGTTCGAGCCCCGCGTCGGGCTCTGTGCTGGCTGCCAGCTCAGGGCCTGAAGGCTGTTTCAGAGTCTGTGTCTCCCTCTCTCTGACCCTTCCCTGCTCACGCTCTCTCGCCTAGAAATAAATTTAAAAAAAAAATATTAAAAAAAAAACTATATACAGCAGACCTCAAATACATTATCCAGTCCAGTTTCAAATCCAAAAAAATTTTTTTATCTTTGGTTGCAAATGTCTTGATTTGCAGCTGTGAGAAACAGTGGCCCCCAGTTCCCCAGACACAGATTTGCTATAATGTTAAAGGCTGCCAGGAAAGGGGAAAAAAATCTCTTATTCCAAACGACTTAAAAACTGTTTTAAGGAGAATAAAAAGGAACCAGTAAAAACCCTCGAGTGTGAAATATGACATATGATTTTGGTTTAAATGCAGAGCAAAGGCTCCTTGCTGTTTACAGTAAAAAACACCAGCTGAACACTCAACTCATGCCGTTCAGGTGGGGGTTTTAAATAAATGGAAAGGCACTGGCTGGCAACTCCAAGAACAAACCCGTGTTCTGGCCTTGAACATTGACCTGGGCAACAGAATTCCTGACCTTTGGACTGACAGAGATGACCTTAATGGCCTTCAATTCCCCTCAGCTTGACTAAAATTTAGATAAGCTTCTACCAGACTCTGAGCCTCTGACCTCCTTTATTCTAGAGCATTTACTTTAGAAATCTTATAATCATAAATTCTTTCTCTGTTGCCTTGATATGTAATTCTTCTTAGAAGCCCCTTGCCAGTTTTACAACCCAGAACCTAGGAGCCATCCCTCTGAAATGGAGCCATCAGGAAACACCAGGCAGGCTATCTCCTAATTTCTGTGGAAGGGCAGGAGCTTAACTTTTTGAGAGCACTATGCTCCAAGTTGCAAAACTACCTCCTGTCATAAAGATATGAGAAGTTAATTAGTAGCTCCTGTCATAAAGATATGAGAAGTTAATTAGTAGCTCCTGTCATAAAGATATGAGAAGTTAATTCTTCCTTTAGATAAAGCCAATTAACTAACGCAGATGGCCTATAATTTCCCCCTCCCCCCTCCTTGAGGACTTTTTCACTAGCTCACCCAGACTTTAAAAATCCTCCTCCTTTTTTCCAACCGCATTGAGCTCATCTTGAGCTCTAGCCTCTCTTACCTATTGCAACAGCATTGAATAAAGTCTTCCTTACCTATTTAACTTGCTCTGATATAATTTTTGTTTTGACAGGACCACCCTACATGCCCAATAAAATGAGTTTTCTTGTCTCTTTCATTTGAACATTATTACTGTTTTGTTGCTATTTCCTGTATATTTTTTAAGACCAATGCTCAACCTTGTATAATTCAAGAGTCAACTTCCCTACCTTGCAGACGTGCAAATACTCTAGCATAAAACGGAAACACTTCTTTCCTTAATTGCCCATCTATTTACTCTTCTCTGGCATTCAGAAGTCCTCCCTGAGCTACCCACTTACTGGCCTGATGGTTCCTGTTGGCAACTTCTAGCTGCTACTGCCTATCCTCTAGGACTAACCAACAGGCGGAATTGAGACAGGTCACTCTTCCCTTTTATTTACCCTAATCCTTTGTTGTCCCTAAGCCCCCCTCCCCTGGCTGTACAGAAGTACATGAATTTCTTTACTAAAAGGTTGGAGAAAGGAAAATCTTTAAAGGGAATTACCCACAAAGGGAAAAGGTAAAAAGCTACAATAGAGAGATTCGTTTCCTCAGAGACAAAAAGGAAAATAACTAAGAAGTCCTTAAGGCAAGGCCCTGATGGGGAGCTCACCCAGTGTCTCATCTGATTCCTCTTCCCTTAGGCTTTTCAAAGACTGACTTGCTTTTCTCCACTTCTCTTTGAGGCTGCAAATCCTGTCCACAATATTTTATGGAATATCTGGAAGAGAGGCTCTGACAATTGAAATTGTGAGGGCCCAGGTTAAGCGTGGGCCCTTGGGGTCAACTCTCCTTTGCAATGTTCTGATCAATGTGAGTTGAAGATATCCCTCTTTCTTTTCAGTGTTGCACCTAACAGACACACACATTTTTATGTTCACCAAAATGAAGTATTCATTCTCAGATGGTATAGTACAGTACAAGTTTTCAAATTACATATTGTGACCCCTTAGTGGACTGTGAAACAGATTTTGTTACCACCACTATTTTTGAGTAAAATATAGTAAAACAGGATAAATAGAGTAGAATAAAATATAAATGACAATGCAACTTCAATAGTGCGTGTGTGTTTCTAGGTGGTGAGATAATATATTTTGTTCTCAGTAGGTCACATTCAATAAAGTTTCAAAGCCTGTAGAATAAACCTACAAGTAAGGAAACAAAAATTTGCTATTTGCAGGCTGTGTACCTCTTGCAAGGAGAACATAAGGTGTTTTTTTTTTTTTTCATGTTTTTTGCCAAAAGGCTGATTTAGTGCTTTGTTCTTATTGGAATAGTAATTCAGCAAGCATTTCTTACATCCCTACTTTGAACCCTTCATAGTTACTGGAAAATCAGAGGCACTTACGCTTATGTTTATTGAAGAACTGAATGAAAACTCTGTCTAGTTGCAACATATTGTACTGCTCCCAAGAATCAATATAACTTATACCAACATTTGAAAAAAAGACAAGTGTTGTGGTGAGTGTTTTAAATGACACACTGATGTTATGAAAAGTCGAAGCCACAAGTGTATAATCCAAGGGGGTTGGCATAAAGGAAAAAAAGCAGATGGGCAATCATAATTCAAAATGTGTCATGAAGGGGCGCCTGGGTGGCTTAGTCGGTTAAGCGTCCGAGTTTCGCTTAGGTCATGATCTCGCGGTTCGTGGGTTCAGGCCCTGTGTTGGGCTCTGTGCTGACAGCCAGCTCAGAGCCTGGAGCCTGTTTCAGTCTGTGACTCCCTCTTTCTCTGACCCTCCCCTGCTCACGCTGTCCCTCTCTCTCCCTCCTAGAAATAAATAAAACATCAAAAAAAAACACAATATGTGTCATGAAAACAGGTTTTCAAATCAAGTATTACTAGCATTATTAATTCTGGATAAATATACTTGTTTTAAGGCACAGGATATGTTCCATCTTGGTAAATTTTTTCTTTAATATACATATTTAGTAATATAAATTTTACCCTAACTGCTGCCTTAGGGAGAATTCCACAAAAAATATAATTCTCTTTCTTTTTCATTCTCTTCAAAATACTTTAGCTTCTCATTTGATTTCTTCATTGACTCAGGGTGTATTTATTGGTGTGATGTTTACTTTCCAAATATTGGGGATTTTCCAGAGATTTTTTTGTTTATTTTTTTGTTTTCTTATTCAATTCAGATACAGTCAGAGGACAAAGGCCACTGTGACTTGAATCCTTTTAAGTGTATTGAAATTTGTTTTGCGGCCAAGAAAGCGGTCTTTCTTGGTAAGTATTTGATGTGTACTTGAGAAGGAAGTTACACTGCTCTTATGGGGAGCAGTGTTCTCAGGTCACGTGCTTATCAATCAGATCACCGGGTTGATTGTATTACTCAATTCTGCTACACAACTGCTGATATTCTACCTACTTGTTTTATTAACTTTTGAGGGATGGATATTGAATATAATATAATCTCTGCTCATAATCATGAATTTGTTTATTTTTCTGTGCACTTATATTCATTTTAGACTTGTAAATCTTGAAGTTCTGTTGTGAGTTTCATAAACATGTAAGATTTTTATATCCTCTTAATTCATTGAGAATTTTATCATTATAAAATATACCTCTCATCCTTTGAATAATTCTTTGCTCTAAAATCTATTTTGTTTATATTAATAATGCTACTCCAGCTTTCTTCTAAAGTTAACACGATAAATCTTATTTTATCCTTTAATTTTTCTCCTATTTGTGCTTTTATTTTTAAAGTATGTTTCTTGTAAACATGCTTACTTTTTAAAAAATCTAGTTTTGATTTTTTAAAAGTCCAGTCTGGCAATCTCTTCCTTTAATTGGAGTGTTCAGACCACTCATATTTAATATGATAACTGATATACTTACTGTAATGGTTAATTTTATATGTCAACTTGGCTAGGCCACAGTGCCCAGATGTTTGGTCAAATACCAGCTGAGATAGCACTGTGAAGATATTTTTTTGTGATATGATCAATATTTAAATCAGTAGATCTCATTGTTATTATTGTTGTCTGTAGTTAAATTATTATTATTATAAGGTCAACATCCATGTACCCACCATTCTAGTGACAAGCTAGAATGGCTATCATCCTAAAAGCCTCCCACATGTTATTGCCTGCTATACACTGAATATTTGTGTACCCCTTAAATCTATATGTTGAAGCCTAATCCCCAATGTGATAGTATTAGGAGGGAGGCCTTTTGGGAGATGATTAGGTCATGAAGGCAGAGCTCAGAGAGCTCCCTTGCATCTTGATCTTGAACTTGCCAGACTCCAGAACTATGAGAAATCATTGTTTACTGTTTAAGCCTCCCAGTTTATGGTATTTTTGTTATAGGAGTCCAAACAGACTAAGGCACTGCCTAACCACAACCCCCTCTCACAGACTCCATTCTGATTTCTGTGTTAATCACTCACTTAATTTTTAATAGTTTTACTACCTATATATGCCTCCCTAAAGAAGGGTATTTTAACCTTTGAGATTTCCTCTTTGGTGAGGTATCTAAATCTATAGACTCTGAGTGAAGCATATTATTTTCTGTAATGTGGGTGGGCCTCCTGTAATCACATGTAAGCCTTAAGAGAAAAAGCCTGAGATCTCTTGGGCAAGGACAATTCTGCCTCAACTTCCTTTAGAATTGAGCTGCAATGTCAATACTTCCCCTGGGTCACCAGTCTGCTGACCTACCCTGCAAATTTCACACTTCCCATAATCACATGAACCAATTACTTAAAATAAATCTCTTTCTATATTTCTTGTCTCTCTTTCTCTGTCTCTGTCTCCCTGTCTGTCTCTCTCTCTCTCTCTACACACACACACACACACACACACACACCATTGGTTTTGTTTTTCTGAAGAACACTTAACTAACACAATTACCTTGAGTCTACCATCTTGCTACTTGCTTTCTATTAGTCCAATCTATTTTTCCTCTTTGCCTCCTTTCTTTGTCTTCTTTTGCACGAATATACTATTTTTTTCATTATTCCATTTTATCTCCATTGTTGGCATATTTAGTGTTGCTTTAGGATTTACAGTATACATTCTTAACTTTTCACAGTGTACCTTTAAGTGGTGTTATATCATTTAACTTAGCATAGAATCTTATAATAGAATACTCTCATTTCTTCTCTCTGTGTTTGTTCTGTCATGCATCTTATTTTCACATATGAAAAATGAAAATAAAGCTCTGGCAACCTAGCTGCTGTGGATGAAATTGTGTCCCCTCCAAATTCAAATGTGAAAACGCTAACCCTCAGTGTGACTGCATTTGGAGATAGGGCTTTAGGAGGTTATTAAGGTTAAATGAGGTCATAAGGGTCAGGTCTTCCTTTCAATTCTCATTGAACCTTCAATAAGTCTTGACTCTAGTCTTTTTCATTGTATAGTAGTCAACTCTTCAAAAGTTTGTCTCTGACTAGTCTACATACTCCTTAATGACAAGAACTCTTTGCCCATTTGTATTGCCTCTCTCTACACAACACACTGATTGACCCATAGTGATCTTTCTATATGTATTGTTAGAAAAAACACACAAATCTGTACAAAATAGCTGGCAAGCATTTAACCAGCCTTTACTACAAAAGCAATGTGTATTGGACTGATAAACTTATAGTGCATAACTTTGTACCTGTTTGCAGACGTACTTTTAGAAAATTTTTCTCTTTATGAAGACAAAATATCTCTCTTTGCATGTTATGTTAATGACCCCAGAAATGAGAACGTTCTGATCTATCTTGTGACAGTCCTGCATATGCCTTCCTCTTTCCCAGCTACCTTGAACTTTCCTTGGGTCTTTTAGAGATTTCAACATTTTAATCAGATTCTGTTGTTTTTAGTCTCTTCCCAGCTTGATCAACAAAATGCCTTCCTTTGTGAATTCCCACTTGTGACTGAGTCCTCTTTAAATAAAGATATCTAACATCTAATGTTATCTAGTCTGATTAGTTGGTACTATTATGGATTCTTACTCAATTTTTCTCCAAAGGTGAACTTTCCATGTTTCATTACTGTAGCTAAAGGTCCTAGTGTTAAGACTAATGGTCAGATCTGCCCCTTGATCCATGTTCACTTAAAAATTGTGAGTTTTTTAAAAAATGAGATGCTATGAGCAGATTCCTCTCATTGGTATTTATATAATCTCTCCAGCTCTCAACTTGAGTAGAAATAGAAGAAATCTTTCAATGTCACTTATTGAAAGAAATAACCACAGACATTTTCCTTAAGAGACAGTCATATCCAGAGACATGCCTGAAAGCTTTCTGCTAAGAATCTTTTATTGAAGAATCAAATCCATATATTTGCCCCACAGCCGAGAGGGATTGGTTCTCTCTGTGGAATCTGGCAAAGGGAACTTGGTGCCCTTGAGCATCAGGGAGATTCAGCATTGTCCATACTTTGCCAAAAAAAGTGTACCACGTCTCTTCCTACAAGAGAAATAATTTTTTTAAAGGGAAGGCTTTGGAGATCTTAAATTGAAACTCTAATATTCTAAGATCAACCCAGCCAATTGAGCACAGAGCATGAAAGGTGAGCAATTAGTAACTGAGCTCCAGCATGGTGGAAAAAGGGATTCAATTTGCTAGTGAAAGCCAGTGTTAGGAGCCAAAAAATCTGTAAATATTTCTTATTATCTGCCCCTCAGTAATATTATGATGCTGATAAAGTCTCCTTTTCCAACTTCATTTTCTTCCTACTATTCACTTTCTTTCTTTCTCTTTCTCTTTTTGATTCCTTTTGTAAAATATTTTAATTATCAGCAAGCTATCTCACTCATATGCTTCATAGGAGCAGCAAGCTTGTCAGTAGCTAAGATGGTTTCAGGCTCTGCAGGAGAGGCCATTTCTGCAAATAATATGTTAAATTCAGTACTTACGCAACAGCATTACAAAATAAGCATTTGTTAGAATACACGCTTCCATCAGATCCACAGAGAGGAAAGTATTCCATGGTACAGAGCTCAGAATATTGGTGGCACTCAATACGCTCCAGTCCAAAAAAAAAGAAAAAGAAAAAAGAAAAAAAAAGAAAGAACAATTTCAAATTATTAAATCATAGAAAATGAGCTTTTTAAAGGTCTTGAGAGGTCATTTAGTTCCAATTGTCACTCATAAAAAGACAAACCCTCTTCAGTTTACAAAATCTGACCCAAAATGGTGGCACTCTCATCACAGTAAGAGAAGGGTTAGTCCGAGGTTAGGGCCTCCCTCTCCCTCATTCTCCTCAGAGAACTGATGACTAGAATACATCATGGTTTCTACCTTGTACTTAATTTTTGAACCAGTCCTCTCCTCGCCATGCCGTCATCCTCTTTATCCAGGCCCTCACTGTCTTACTTGCATAGTCGCAGTTATCTGCCAGTTTGTTTCCCTAAATCGACATTCATTTGAGATTTCAATCACCCTCCATATTGATGTCAGAGTGATCTTTTAAAAACAAAATCAGTTCTTGCTTTTTGATTACTTAACTGATTCCCCACGAATAGAAAGTCCCCTCAAGAGCTTTGCTTCTCTCTCTTTTAGCTCTGCCTCTTACTCTAGCCAAATTTAACAATCGAATTCCCGGAGTGTTTCTTCCTCCTATACATGCCAATGCCCTTGCTTAAGGTGTTTTTCCTATCTTTCATCACCTTACCCACTTTCTCCATCAGATTGACTCCTAAGACTCTTAGTCCTCCTTAAAAGTGAGTTTAACTGGTACAGCCCCTCTGGAAAACAATATGGAGGTTCCTCAGGAAACTAACAATAGGACTCCCCTATGACCCAGCAATAGCACTGCTAGGAATTTACCCAAGGGATACAGAAATGCTGAGGCATAGGAGCACATGGACCCCAATGTTCATAGCAGCACTCTCCACAATAGCTAAAACATGGAAAGAGCCTAAGTGTCCATCAACAGATGAATGGATCAAGAAGATGTGGTTTATCTATACCATGGAATACTACATGGCAATGAGAAACAATGAAATCTGGCCATGTGTAGCAACATGGATGGACCTTGAGGGTGTTATGCTGAGCGAAATAAGTCAGGCAGAGAAGGACAAATATCATATGTTTGCACGTATAGGAGGATTGGGAGGAACTTGACGGAGGAACAAGGGGGAGAAGAAGGGCGGAAATGGTGGGGGAAAGGGAGAGAGGCAAACCATGAGAGACTCTTGAATGCTGACAAAAACTGAGGACTGATGGATGTGGGGGGGAGGAGGGGATGGGCATGGCGGAGGACACTTGTGGGGATGAGCACTGAGTGTTATGTGGAAACTAATTTGACAATAAACTATTTGTAAAAAAAAATAAAAAAAATAAAATTAAGGAAGAGAAAAGAAAAAAAAAGTGAGTTTAATTACTTTAATAAGTTTCATGATGACATTTCTCTCCCTTACCCATCAAATTGGGTTAGACGCCCCTCCTTAAAATCTTTGCTACCACAGTCCCATGTGTATAATTCTTTTGTCACATTTCAAGCTCTATTAGAATTATTGACACTCACTCACATGGCTCTTTACCCCTGAATTGTTTTTACATTTGTTCTTGAATTTTTTGTCTATGCATAGTCATAGACAATTTCTGGTATATTTATTTTAAAACTTTCATAAAGTGAGGAATTATTGTAACATTTTATATTGAGCATAAATGAAATTTCTGTGTATACTTACACATTTACCATCATGAAGTTTTCTGAGTTGAAATCTTTGATTTCTGAAAGAGAAGATTTTATTGAATGGGTAATGCATTACCTGACATTTCATAATCTATAGAGTAAAATACAGTCATATGTTATTCTATGTTGTCTGACCTGTACTGAGAATGAGGAGTTCTGGTTAAATTCTATTCTAGTTGGCTAATACTGGCCATTAACATCTTTGATGGATGATCATTTTGTAAACAAATATAAATATAAGAAAATATGATCAGCACTAAAAGGAGATTGGGCATTTAAAAAAATAGTCCTTAAATATTCACATGAAAATCAAAGGTGTAATATAGTGTGAAAACATTTCTTGCAGTTCAGAAAAAGAAAATATGTTCAAATCCATCTCCGACACTTACAGTTGTGTAGCTTTGTTATAGTCACTTCTTCTTTCTATTAGATTCCTGTCTATAATCAATAAGATCTCATCAGTCTTTAATCTCGTTTTTTTTTCTTTTTCTTTTTCTTTTTTTTTTTTTGTCAGTACATGAGTTTGCATATCCTGAGAGGCTTTATTGTGAATAACACTTGTTATTACACTTGACTATAACTTTTAGGAAGGGTTAGACAAGAAGGGGAAAATGATAAGATGGACGAAGAGCTCGTTTTTGTAATATCTGTATTAGCTGCATAGCTAAGGTTTGACATGTTTTATCACAGTGAACCCTAAACACTGTGATAATTTCTATCTTACAGAGGCACCTGGGTGGCTCAGTTGGTTAAGCGTTTGACTCTTGATTTTGGCTCAGGTCATGATCTCATAGTTTGTGGGATGGAGCCCTGGGTCAGACTCTGCTCTGACATGGCAAAGCCATCTTGGGATTCTCTCTCTCCCTCTCCTGCTGCCCCTCCCCCACTGGTGGTTTAAATAAATAAATAAATAAATAAGCTTTAAAATAATTTCTATCTTACAAATGAGAATAGTGAAGTATGTAGTGGAGTGGGTATTTGTCTAATGTCACATATTTACTAAGTGCAGTCTGGATTCTAATCCAGATGTGTGACACCAAAGCTCATGATTTTAACCACTAATCATAAAGCAGTGAATTCAAACTCATGGAATGGCTGGTAATAACCATTCTTTCATTTGCCTAGAGGCTGAGATGTTGTTTATAGTGAGGACTTCATATGTAATCTGTGGGTCTGCTGGTGGTGGGGATTCCAACTATCCATTTGTATTTTCAATCTCTTCCTTAGACTTTTCCAGATAATCCTAAGAAGCAACATGGATTTTCTCTGGGTTATAAAAGACAGATCAAATTCTTATAATAGTACCCATGGCAAACAGCCTAAATAGGGAGAGCTGTCTTCTGAGCTCTCATTATGCAAAACGCAAGATATAAACAGAAGATTATGGAACTTTAACCAAGATACATTTTCTGCCTAAGACTCAGTTTCCTCAAATGTAATGTGAAAATAAAAATGTCTCTATGTAACAGCTAATGCCTGAAGGACAGTGTCTAATATGAATGAGAATTTGGCTGGATAGCAAAGAAATATATATATCCTTAGAGATACAGCTAAATTTATGTACTTATTTATTTTTAACAAACCAGTGTCCAAAGGATATTGGAGAAGTATGACAAAAGGTAGGATTTATCAAACCATGTCGTTAGAAACCCAGCAGACTTTAACCAATGTGGACTTTGTGATCTTTAAAAAGGAGGGGCTCCAAATTGAGTATTATACTTACTGGTTCAGCATACAAAACATGCATTCATTATTGTAAGTTCTATGATCAATGCCACAGATTGGTTTCAGATCCCTAGAGCAGGCAAACTTTCCTTTTCTGTTGTATTTGGAGCAGTCCACCTATAATTGGAATAAAAAATAATGGTCTACATTGTCTTCCTTCAGTTCTGTAGCCACTCTTGTATCAAGTTGAGAAGAGAGAGAAGAGAGTGAAAAGAGTACTACAGCCTCTTCAACTTTTCAGCAAATATGTCTAGAAGACCTTGTATGGTCCAGGTGCTGTGCTACACAACTAGGTCAGACCTGAAATATTCTGTAAATAAAATGATAATTAGCAGGTTAAGAAGGAAATGTTAATCTCTTCTTTTAGAGTTATGATGAGAGTGCAATGGAATAATGAATGTGAAAAATTTTAAAAGCTGCCTATGGGGTCAGCTGGGTGGCTCACTTAGGTAGGTGTCAGACCAGCTCAGGTCATGATCTCACAGTTCATGGGTTTGAGCCCTGTGTCAGGCTCTGTGCTGACAGCTCAGAGCCTGGAGCCTGCTTCAGATTCTGTATCTCCCGCTCTCTGCCCCTCCCTACCCCCCTCTCGAAAATAAACATTAAAATTTTTTTTTTATAAAACTACCTAAAGTACAAGTTTCCTTAACCTGCTGTTCACCTTTTGCAAAGAGATTCCTTTTGCAGCTTTTAAAGGAAAAAACGCCACCAGGAGAAGTGGAATTATAGGGTGGCTGGTTTTACCTCCCTAGGAATTCTTTCCATCCACAGTGAGCCAGGTTAGCTACTTTCACAGCCCCATTTACGAATTAGCTCTGATTTTATTTTTACAAAGACCCCATAGAAAAGGCTCTACTCACCTCTTTGATCCCCGGTGGAGTGTGGCATGAGCCGCATTTGAGTAGAAGGAAGTGGAGAAAGAGCAAATGCCACAGTTAGAAATGCAAGGTTGAATTCACTGTTCACAGTAACTAAAACCCATTTCTAACATCCCTTGCCCACGTGAGACCTAAGAGGTCACTTCTTTACTTAGGGCCAGTTCAGGATGAAGCCAGAAACGTATGTGATTCTGATTTTCTTTTTAAACAAACATTGGAGAAATATCTGGTCATTGGAGAAAGGGCTGTCATAGGTATCCAGGAATTCCTGAGTGAGCATGCCCAGGGTAAGGTTTGGTTATGGTCTCAAAGTTGCATAAGTTGTTTCCGAAAGAGGAATTCAGAAGCCTGACATCTTGATCAGCAACTGAGCAGGTTGCCCATAGACCTTTTATTCTTTTTCTTTTTTTTTAAAATTGAAGTATGGTTGACACACAACATTACATTACTTTCAGGGGTACAACACAGTGATTTGATAAGTCTATACATTATGCTGGGCTCACCACAAGTGTTGTTACCATCTGTCACCTTACAACCCTATTACAGTACCATTGACTATATTCCCTATGCTGCACCTTTTATTCCCATGGCAACCTTTCAAGTCTTCTTCTCAGTCTCTTTTCCTCTTCCGGAAGGTCTGACCCCCACGCCCTCTTTGTTAATGAGACAAATCCAGAGAGTTAACTTTTAAATTTTCTTCTGACTTTAACATTCTATAATTACTGAAGGTTGAACAAATTGCAGTTAACACATAGGCATGGATATTAAACTCACCAGAAGGAGAGGCAGCCCATGTGGTGGCTGCCAGAGCGATGATGGCAAAAACTGTGATGCTCTTCATCGTGATGATGAGTGAGGGTGGCAGAGATAGGGTGCTCTGAGTCAGGAAGTCCAGAGAAAGAAAGAGAAAGCAGTCTGCCAGATGGATACGTACATGTATATATACACACATGCACAAGGCAGGGTCCCACCTTCGTTAAAAGTTGACCTTTTCAGTGATGATTGGTTGCGAACCCAAGCTAGGGTATTAACGTCACCTGTCAAGGAAAGCTTCCTTATTGTCTTGAATTATAGCCAGTTGAAATAGTTATACCCTGCAACTCATCTACCAGAAGCCCTCTTGCTTAATAATCCTCTGGTCTCTTAGCAAATACAACAGCATGGTTATATTTGAGGACGAATAAAATCATAGGTATAGTAAAGAGAAATAAACATTAAAATGATATGCATAAAGGGTTTTAAGATGATATGAAAAGTAGGAAAGTTGAAACAGAAAACAGAAGCAATGAGGACATTTCTTGAAAATGTGCAGTGGTGCAGCATGAATACTTAGCACTGTAATACCTTGCTTTTCTAGAGTATGAAGATAATTTACAATGTTCTAGGAAGACCTGTTAAGTGATTACAATAAACCTGTGAAATATGCAGACCAGTATTATTGCTACGTAGCAGATGGGACACCAAATACAGAAAGATTAAGTGCTTTCTATGTAGTCACAAAGTTAATAGTTGTAAGAGCCCGTTTTCCAGAATCTTAGACGTATGCTTCTCTTCTATATTTTTTTATTCACATATGTCAATAACAATGATTATTCATAATGAAAATCCAGATTTTACCACAGTGTGTCATGCTTCTTAAGATTACAGCCATGATATTCTCTTTAACACATTCTCCTGTGCCCATATCTATATGTCTGTCTGTCCATACACATAATCAGTATTTTTCCCCCCAATAATATAGGCCTAATGATTTCCAATGACTTAGTATGTGGTCATTAACATCAGCTGTTCAGAAGATAAAGTTACTATAGAGTTAAGATAGAGTTAATTCCCAAAGGACAAACTCAAAGATTGGAGGAATTAAGCAAATTGCCCAAAGCAGACAGCTAATGAGTAATAGAATCTTGATCCAAAACTAGATCTTCCACTTTCAGAACTTAGGGTCTCCCACTTTTCATCTCCAACACCACCTCTTTTTTTCAGAAATAATTCTATCATTTTGGTTTATGCTATTATGAAACTTGAGTACTTACACCTCACCCATATTTCAATGCTTCTTCAGCATTTGAAATATGTATACTACAATGAAATGTGCTCCAGAAAGTCTTCTTAATGGGGTAAACCATCTCCTTCCCAAGTTATAGTGGAGCACCTGATTCACGTGACAAGTTCTAAGTAGATAAGGGAAATGAGAACCATGGCTCGGTGATGCTTGAGCTGCGAAGGCCAGGAGCAAGCATTTGGGTCTGTGGCTTTCAAACTTTTCATTACCGTTATTTAATTAAGAAATAAAACTTTCCTCATCTTCCTAAGAGGAAATCACTCAACTGCCCACTCCTCTTTTGAATGTATAGGAACAGCTTCAGGGTGGAGAAGGATGTGGCATTTTCTGCTTCATTTATTAACGTCTGTCCTGTGATCAAAGGCGGGGACTTATGCAAATATCCCCTGTGAACACAACTTGTCCATAACTCATTTGTAGAGCCCTGGGCAACAGGAGTTCTGGCAGCTTTTTTACTTAAAATTCCAGGCACAGAATGGATCCACAGGTGAGAATATAATGGTTAAAAACTTCTTATTTTATTGCTGCTCCCAAGACTTCTTTCATGTAAGTCAAGCCATTGGAATTCACTTGTCATCACTAATCCCATTACTATATGCTAAAAAATCGGCACATGTACTTTTTCCTGCCACATGCTCCCTAGATTTGGAATTGAATTATTCCACAAATAAACAGATGTGACCATTTCTATAGATCTTGAGCAATATTGTGGATCACTAGATGCAAAATCTATTCCTTTTATCTGAAAACATAATCAGATAATGTTATTTGTATGAAGAGCATGGAATTAGGGTTCATGAATCCAGAAGGAATGGTGTAAGGAACATGAGATTAAAAACCACTTAGTTGAGTTTATATTTCTGATTTAGACCAATTTGGGTAAGCTCAGAAAAAGCACTTTCCCTCTCTGGGCTTCAGGATTCCCATAACTGAAATATGTTAGATAAATCATCTCTATTTTTTCTCTAGCTCTGTCAATCTGGGATTTTATCACCCTTAAATACAATAATCTTTTCCTGATTGATATCTTATCAGTTCATATTACACACTTAGCTGATAACAAAATTAGTTGGTTGAATGTACAATGTCAATTCCAACAATACACTTCACAACATATTTTCTGGGTTCATGCTACTCTTTGCATTCCTCTTTAGCTGCAGCTTTTGCTAATATTTCCGAAAAATGCCTCATGAATCTATCTAGCCTACAGGGGGAGGCAAGAGAGATACATATTATAAGTTCATATTTTCAAGTAACTGGTTTGTTTCCAGCTACTAGTGTCAGCAATTTTTTATTTGTACCAGGAAGATTCTTGAGTTAATCTTGGGGGCTAGAGAGGGCACTTGCAGGTTTCAAGAATAATACCATCAAATTTGGACTTCAGAGTACTGCCCTGTCTACAGTAAAGAATTCAATGGAAGAGAGAAGACTGTAGAGGGAGAACATTTCTAAGGATGGTATGGTCAGTCATGAAGGGATTGACTATGGCTTGAACTAGAGTTTATTGGATGTGGTGATGGTGTCTATTGAGGATGAAAAGGAGAGGGAGAAGATAGAAGACACTGCCTAGATTTCAGGGTTATCTCACTTTGCTTTGTTCTGGTACAGTGTGGCTGCTTTGTACGAGTTTTCAAAACTTATAACTGGGGAATGAAACAGATCTGTGTTTGGAAGAGATCATTTGGAGTTTTTTTGTTTTGTTTTGTTTTGTTTGTTTGTTTTGAGAGAGAGAGAGAGAGAGAGAGAGAGAGCACACAAGCAGGGGAGGGGCAGAAAGAGAGAGAATCCTAAGCAGACTTTGCACTGGGATTCCATCCCATGAACCATGAGATCATGACCTGAGTGGAAACCAAGGGTTGGATGCTTAACAGACTGAGCCACCCAGGTGCCCCTGGTGTGTTTTTTGTCTGTTTGTTTGTTTTTTAAAGAGAGAGCTGTAAAGAATGGAAATGAGCTAGTCTGTTAAAGGCCATTGGAAAAGTCTATTGGAGAGAAAAAGAGGGTCTAAAATTAATTTAAAAAATATTACAAGTACTGTAATAGATTAGAAAGGCAAAAGTAGACATTGTTTTCTGATAGCTTCATGATATGGGGGAAGAAAAGATATAACAAAAACTACTTAATAGCATAGAACAACCTGGAGGAAGACAGCACATCATCTCTCAAAATAATCTGGAAGGAGCTCTATAGTCATATGAAATTTCCATCAAGGATGAAAACTATTTCGGTTGACTTCCTTCCTGGGACTAATCCTCATATGACAAAGTCCTTCTCTCAGTTCTCTCCTCACGCTCAAAGAATGATTTATAGTCACATGTTATTTAGATAGAACTTTAATTTCAATTCTGGAAAGAAAGAGGGACCCGTGTGCCAAAATGCCATCAAAGAAAGAACAGGAATGTCTTGCTATACTTTTTTTTTCCAGGAGGTGAACAGATATCCCTCATCATTATAAAGGCCACAGGACATATTCACTTCATTTACCATTATCTTTCTATATAATATATGATATTGGCTTTGGTCAAAGTCAACCAAGACCACGAAGAATATTGGATTGGGGTACAAATGGGAGTCTTGCCATGCTTTTCGCAGTTCCAAGCACATATTAAATGTTTAGAAATGTCAACATTTATTATTTTCTACTAATCTATTCTATTATTTGATTCTTGTTTTTGTTCTCTAGTATCATGGAGCAGTGTGGTTGGTGTTTAAAAGTGCAGAAGGGGACAAAGAGAAGACAAATAAAATACAAAGAAGGACAACAGATTCTTACCCATTACCCTGTGAGTTTCAGCCCACAGGTCAAACCTGGCCCACCATCTATTTTTATAAATATATGTGGAACACAGCCACATATATTTATTTACATAACATAAATTCATTTATTTATACAACAACAGCATAGAGTGATTGTGACGGAAACTGTATGTCCCATAAAGCCTAAAATATTTACTATCTGGCTGTTGACAGAAAAAGTTTCCCTACTCATAGTCGAGACAAGTGCTCTCCTTGGGTGTTTCTGTAGCCTTGAGAGAAGAGGAAGACCTCAGGTTACTTCCTAACATGAGAAAATAAAGGAGTTTGGCCGTGGTAGGTCTATGATAACCCATCTTCTGAAAACAGAATCGGACCCAGCATCAGTTATAGAGAAATGCATAGGTCTGTGGTAGTGACCAAGAAGAGGTGATATACATAGTTTTGTGTTTTTAGTCCCAACACAGGATCATTTGCGACGTCCTGGTCTAGAATTTTAGAGCTGGTTTGTGAAACCTCAGTGAGATGGGTCCAGTTTTCACCTGCTGCCATCCATTAAGCCATAACTCAAGAAGCAACTCAAAAATTAGTTTATTTGATATTTAATGCAGCTATTTTGTTGTGACCATTTTGACACAGAAGACATTTTATATTCACCTCTAGTTGGTGTTTTCTCCCCCCCAAAGTCAACTTTCAGCTCTGTTTTAAATCCCAAGTAATGTGTTCAACAAATTCACACTCAATCCCAATCCCTGCACCTCAATCCACTGTCTATTTTTCTTGGTAACCATCCCATTTCTGACGTCTGCACCCCCCACTTTACTCTTGACCTTCCCTGGGTCCCTGAGCCTTTGTCCATCTCCACGTTTCCTCCCATTCCAGACCCTCCTATCTCCCACTCCACCCTATTCCCAAGCCACACTTTCCCTGGTGCTCAGAATGATCATCAAGAATTGGTTAAGTCTTAAGCATGGGTAATAAAGTCTTTTGTGCATATTAGTTAATAATCATAGTCATAATGAAAATATAATAATAAAAGAATATTTGTAAACTGTTTATTGTTTATATTTTAAATGTTTAAAAAGACATAAAAAAGCAACTACTTCTCAAAAAATACTATGTCTTGGCCATGAAAATAGAGTTTCTGGATTTCTTAGAACTATCCAGGAAGGAGATACAATCTCATGCTAAAGAATCTCTAAACCCATCCCTTACATCCTGGAATTGCCAAAGAAAATAGCAACATTGTTTTCTCACTACTTTTTTCTTCAGAAATGACAGTATTTTCATGCTTGAAAAGAAAAAAGGATTTCTAAGCCTTCTTTTTTTTTTCTGTTATCTTAATGATAACATGGGGGGGATGGGGGGGGAGGACAGCACAGAATCGATTTTTCACTCAGTTACAAAGGACAACGTTTACAAAATCCTAACTATAACTGCTCTACCAACAACCTATCTAAGAGGAAAAGGCAGAGGAAAAAACAAGGTTAACTTCACAAATCTAAGTAGACCTGCCATTCTGGACACAGTTCTTCAGCTGAGAACAACTTCAACCATGATGGATTCTCCACAGCTTTCTCCCTCTAGGATGTGTTTCTCCCACCTAGGTACTGTCACAGGATGTCAGTATCGAGATGCCGAACATGACTCAGTTTCAGCGCGGAAGCAGGAGTTTACAAGCTGTCCCATCCCACCCCTACCTAGCACCTGAATTCCCTGGTCAACGTCTCAAGTTCATTAGCTCACTGTCTGGTTGGGTGGGCTCCAGCTACATGTAGCCCTTGAAATGAGGTTGGTCCAAACAGTTATGCTGTAAACATAAAATATTAATGACCTGTAAAATAAAAGTTTATACTGACTATATTTTGAAATGATAAGAGTTTTGACATACTGGCTTCTAAATAAAATACATTATTAAAGTTGATTTCACCCATTTCTTTATGTACCAGAAAATCTGAGATTACATGTGACTCGAATTCTTTTTCTATTGGATTGTGCTGCCCTAGAAACTTGCAACACACTGGTAATTCTCATCTCCTTAGTCTTTTCCCAGACCAGGATGTAGGAAATGGTCAAGAGGCAACATGACTGAATATGAGAAACCACGGGTTTGTGTCTTTGGATGGTATCTGTGTTACAGAGGTAATTACGCTTTCCATGGAAATACAGAAGCTGTATGGGAGAGCTGGTAAAGTGACAGATCTAAGGTGATTCATAGCTGGTTTGGATTTATACAGCTCTTGAATGCCTGGAGCCCATACCTTCCTACCTTTTTTCTAGAAATTTCTTCCCAATTATGAAACAACTTGAATCTGAAAAAAAAAAAAAAGAGCATTTTGTGTCCACCAATAGCTTAGCAAGATGAAAGGGTAGAGTTTTCAGCTTCTGTAAAGCCTGTAAATCCAGGCAATGATGAAGAAATCCCAGAAATGGTGTTCTGCTGGGTTTAGTTTTATTGAACAAGTAGTTGAACAGACAGCATTGTGATCAGGAGATTTTCAAGCACAGACAGATGGAGATGTCTCTATGCTCTTGGATCACAGATTCTAGGAGGAAAGAGATGGGAAAGACTGAAAAGTCAGTGAGTCCATTCCCCCAACAGCACTGTATTGTTTTCTATAGTAAATAATACAAGCTCTGAAGAATTCTTTGTATATACAGATGATGAGAGTAAGGCGATTCAGAATTAGGGCATCTATTTTCCCTCATGGCTTTCACCAATTCTTCCATCATTTGTCCTAGAAGAGAAGATGGATAGTTTAGGTGCTAGAAACTAAGAGATATTACAGACATGTGGGCTACACATTTATAGCTATGTCATAGTCAAAGAAATCCATAGATCACTGCATTCTGCCAAGAACTCCCCATTCAAAATCACTTTCACGTTTATTCAACTGATTCAATGAGTAATGAGCACCCAGTGAATATTACTTGTTGAGGTAGATACAAATATGAACTCTGCCCTTGATTACATGTGGTCTTCATGGTAATGAAAAGAGGTAGGTGTCATTAACATCGTTTCATGGAGGAGGGAACTGAGCTCCAGAGAAGGCTTGTGACTTGTCAAGGTCTCACATCTGGTCAGAACTTAAATTCAATCCCTCCAACACTGATGCTTTACTATGATAGTTTGTTTTGGGTCGTAAGAATTTAATCAGGTATCTTTCTTACTTGACTCATCCAATATTCATTCACTCTTGAAATTGACATATAAAACATGAAATCAACATTTAAAGAATTTTCAAAAGAGGGCAAAGAAGAGGGCAAGGGCCTCAGGAAGTTTTCTGCACACTGCACACTGTCAGCTGTACCCCCTGCAGCACCAGTAGCGCTATCATTCCAAACTCACAGCTCCATTTTAGTTCTCACATCCACCCTAGGAGATTTCCCTTGGTTGGAAAGTGGCAATCTATGGTCTTGTTACATCTTTGAAAATCTTTGTCATGAAGTTTCCTTTCAAGGTAGCTAATTATTATTTAATTGAGATATGTAATCCCTTTTCTAGAGCTTCTGGGTTTCAGAATCTCCTGATAACCATGGGATGGTAGCAGAGCATAAGCTCTGAAGTCAGAAGATGTACACCACACTCAGAATGAAATATTGAATAATTCTGATAATTGCAGGATTTCCCCCTGGCTGATTTTCTATAAAATGGGAAAGATAATAATCCCTGTCCCATTCACAGGCCTACAGTGAGGATGCGCACAAGGAAAGAGTACACAAAATTCTGAGTTACATAAATCATAGCAGTTATTGTACAATAGAAAATACTTCATAGATATTAAGTGTAAGAATGCATTCTAGGATCCTCGGTCTATTTTTCCAGGAAAGTTGTGATCTGGCCTTTATTTAATTCATTCTTCAGATTCCAGACTGTCTTATAGAATCTTTCCAAACAGGAACAAAGGTCAGGCAACAGATTATGACCTCCGGGATATGCATGCATAATATTCATCAGAGCAATGTTGGGCCATCACCCACCTGTACCACCTTGGTATTTCCAAGATCACACCTCTGAATTCTAGAGAGGGAATTGAAGCCATATTCGGGACATCTTTTGTTCTAATGATTTATTCCATCATCTTACACCATAAATCAGTCCTGTCATTAATAACGTTTGTTACATAATTCTAGTGGAAAGAATATACCCAAAAATGAAAGGAAGGAACTGTCTTACAAAACCTTTATTATGCTTAGCCCTGTCAAGATTCTTCCTTATTTGAATAAATACATCTTATCAGTATTTCCTATGGCACATGCCTCATAAAGTCCTCTTTGTCAAGTTGTCTACATGAGATAACAGCAGGATATGGTCTGAGGTGTGGTCTTCAGGATTCACATAAAGAGTATTTTTATGTCCCCATCCTAAGTTATATGTAACTTGGTATGTTTATGAGATAGGAGGGAGAGTATATGCTGTCAATGAGATAAGGAGCAAATCACTAAGAATTTATATGTAATAGTTAAAAAGGAATTTATAGGTAATAAGACGGCAAACACAAGAATGGAAGTAGAGCAAAAGTTTTTATGTTTTCTTTAGGGATGTGCCATTCATGGAAGGACATGAAACCAGTTGTGGATAATAAGAAATACATATATATATTTTAGTAAATGTAATTGATTACAATATTTTGTTTTATTGAATATAAATATATTTTTATTTAATTTTAGTTTTTTAATGTTTTATTTATTTCTGAGAGAGAAAGACCGAGAGAGAGAGAGACAGCCAGAGTGAGCAGGAGAGGGTCAGAGAGAGAGGGAGACACAGACTCTGAAATAGGCTCCAGGCTCTGAGCTGTCAGCACAGAGCCCGACATGGGGCCCAAACCCACGAACCGTGAGATCATGACCTGAGCTGAAGTCGGATGCTTAACTGACAGAGCCACCCAGGTGCCCCAATATATTTTTATTTTTTATTTTTGTAAATTTTTTAACGTGTATTCATTTTTGAGAGACAGAGATAGAGTGTGAGCAGGGGGGAAGCAGAGAGAGAGAAAGAGACAGAATCTAAAGCAGGCTCCAGGTTCCAAGGTGTCAGTTCAGAGCCTGACAAGGGGCTTGAACTCATGAACCATGAGATCATGACCTGAGCTGAAGTCAGAGGCTTAACCGACTGAGCCACGCAGGCACCCCTATAAATATATTTTTAACATTAAATGTAAATTTATTAAGCTATAATTCATTAATATTAGTAAAAACACATAAGCACTCTGCCAGGGTCTGTTTCTCTAAGTTTATATTGTGGGCTCTTTGTCTAAGTTCATACTTTGGTCTCTTCAACATAACAATAATAGTGATAACAATAATCAGTGCCATTAGTTTGTATACACTGTGCCAAATACTTAAAAGTCAGTATTTATTGAATATTTTCAAGAACTTGGTGAGATCTTTGGTTTAGATCTTTGATTTGCCAAAGGTCTCATATATGAGGAATATAGAAAGCTGGACTAGAAACCCATATTTACCTGAACAGTTTCTCTTATTTGAAAATTCCCACATTTGCCCCCAAGTTACATATCATCTTGCCTGAGGAGAAGCATCCTCAAACGCGATCACCAGGGAGAATGGCAAACTCAGTAATGTGTGTCAAAACGTCCTTACAGGGATTGAAAAAGGGCCAGCTTTTCATGCTGGGAAACAGTTTAATCCAGTGTGAAGTGCAAGAATGGGTGGATAATACAGAAATGGTTGAAATTTGGTTCTGTCACTATGTGACCTCTCTCAATCTTTGTCTTATCTTTTTATGGTAGATCACAGAAAATAAAACTTACTTTGCAAAAGTCTCACATTAGGGACATTGCTTATAAACAATCTATTAATGATCCCAGTAAGCATTTAAAAACATTAACTATTAAAAAAAAACATTAACTATTATATTATTATCCCTGCATATTTCAGTAATTACTTAATTATCTTCACAAGGAAGACGTGACCAGTTCTGGGGTTATCTGACCCAGAAATGTCCATCAGCCAGCGGAAGACACAGAAGCAGAACCAGCTGGCTCGGGCGCTGCAACAATGAATGCGGTGTACTTACAGACGCTGGCACGTAGAGAGGTGTTGCTCCTAGGGTGCTGTTCTCTTCACACTTCCCTTCACTGCGTATGTGTGTGTTAGTCTGGCGTATTCTAAAACAGAACAGAGGAAATTTAACAGCTGGGAAAACTCAGTTATAATGAAAGAAAAACAACAGCAAGGATCAATGTGGGTGACATCTGGGCATCACACCAGAACTGAAATCAAAGGTAGGACCCGGGATCCAAATTCGACTATTTTCCAGTAGGGATCACTTGGGTTTAGTCTTCCTTCAGATTCAGCTCCAGATTGTTCCCCAGTCCTGGATCCATCCCATCACACCTCAATCATCTATATATTCATGAAATTGTTCAGTGTTGGAAATAAACCTGGAAACCATCTAGTCCAAAGTCATTATTTTACAGATGGGAAAACTGGATCCCAAAGAGAAGCTTCACTTTATTGAATACCTATAATGTGGGATTACAAAATACAATACGTATATGTAATAAAAATATATAAAATATATATGGACTATAGATTGTGTAAAATATAATAATACATCGGTTTGAATTTTATAGCTGGAAAAAATCTTAAAAAGTATGAAATTTTAATGCTTCTCTTAAGAAATATTATATACTAAATATCTACTTGTTTGCCTCTGGTGATGAGAAACTCACTGTCTATCAAGGTAGTTTGCCTTGTCTTTGGACATTGCTCAAGTTGAATGGTTCCCCTCTAACTTCCTCTGAGACCACAGAAACCAGTACTACTCTCTCTCGCCTTGGATGGCCTGGGTCTTCCCTCCATAATATATATTCCCAGTTCCTTTAGCTAAACAAAGCTAAATATATATTTCCAGTTCCTTTAGCTAAACAAAGGCATGCTTTTTTAATATTTTTACCATCGAAGCGTCTGACTCAATGTTCCCTTGACTAGAGTATCACTTGTTATGGGCTTATACAGTTAATGGAATGACTGAAGAACACTGGGTGGGTAATTTAGGTCCTGACCTTTACAGTAAAGGGAAGTTGAAAAATTTCTGGGCTGAAGAGAAGGCATATATAAGAACAAATTCCTGAATGGTTGCATTCATTTCTTAAATGGAGATTTCTTAATTCTTAAAACTCTGTAAGATCCATAGATGAATTTCAAGAGATTTATGTGCCCATAGATAATATACATACAAATCACTAATGGTGCTTCATTCTCTTTTCTTTTCTGAAAAGAGGTAACTTTCTCCATATCATCAAAGGAACTTTTGATCCCCAAATGTTTTGATCCCCAAAAGAACTACTGCCACAGATATAACAGTAGTGTAGTGGGGAGGAAAGAAAATGGTTTTTGGGTCCAAAGCAACAAGGTTAAAATGCTGTCTGATTTACTTCCTGGCTTTGCGACTTTAAACAAATTACCTAGACTCTCTGAGCCTCAGATTCACCCTCTGTACAATATAGTGAGTATTCACTGAGAGGATAAATGTGCAGGTGCTTTACCTACAGATGTGAGAACACATAAAACACTCACATTCAAATGTTATTCTAAGTATATAAACTGCAGAGTGTCCCATCCTCACATTCTGGGCTTTGCTAGAACATACATGGACCACAGTGTAAATGTGGGATGGGGTGGGGCGGGATGAAAAAGTTAAGATTTGCCACCATGCTTTCACTTAAAGCTGGTCCAGTGGAGGCTGGGAAAAGGTGAAGCATGTGAATGGAGGGGAGAGTAAGACAGTATTTGAACAGAAAAGCAACAGAGCTCTAACCAATAATGACAGTATTATATCCCTTACATTTGATTTCAAATAAAAATGGCCATTCTTAACAATCTAGTGAAGTCAGCTGGCTCAGAGAATGGTCTGCACTTCTCCAGTGGAAAAACTTAATCTCAGAATGATAATATGCCCACAGATGCACAGATAATAATAAATCTGAGAGCCCACACCAAGTCTGCCATTTGTTCCTGGTTGCTTTCTCTTGTGTGACACCACTCCTTCACCAAGAAGACTTGGAGAGGATCTGAAATACGTGCCTACCAGGGAGTCAATAGGCCCAGTAGAGATTATAGGCTGGCATGATGCAACAGAGCCATGATTTTCAACTTTTTTTCTTTTCATACAGCACGTGGGCGATGTTCACATTATCATGAGCGTACATGGGCTAACAGAGACTTTCTCTAATTGTTATAACCCCATCACTTTTCCCCTTCTCTTCTACTCAGTAAAGTATATAAGCAATTTAGTCAAAAGGGTAATCTTCAATCCTCTCTATTTTATATATGAATAAGATTATCCACAAAATTTGAATTTTTAACTGCTATGATTAGTAAATTAGTACAACACACCTCAAATGGCTATCAGTGCAGTACGGTGGGTCAACACCATAGTCAAGAATCTCTACACTTGAACATATGAGAGTGCAACTTGTAGACTTACAGGTTTTCATGACAGAGCATGCACGGATTGTTGTATGTCCGGCCATCATCACCACAGACAGGCTGTAAATTCTTTGGGCAAAGGTAACCCATCTTGGGCAATACTCGGTAGTGTTTGCACATCTCAGAATCCTAAGCAAGCAAAACATAAATAAGATTTTCTCAATGGCACTCAAGAGGGATGGATGGGCTTGGAGAAACCTTTTGATTTCTTCTCAGAGCAAACCCAGAATCCAACCACCTCTCATGACTTCTACCACCATTGCCATGGTATCAACTACCATCATCTCTTCCGACGATTACTTCCATGACTATTCAGCTATCCAGATGTCGCACTTGTCTCCCTGTAGTTTATTTTCAATATATCATGCAAAGTTATTCTTTTAAAAAATAAATCAGATCACATTACTCTTCTTTACAAAACCTTTGTTCAGAATGATAGTCAATATCTTTATTTGTTTTTTTAAACTTTTTAATGTTTTATTTATTTTTGAGACAGTGACAGAGCATGAGTGGGGGAAGGGCAGAGAGAGAGGAAGACACAGAATGTGAACCAGGCTGTAAGCTCCAACCTTTCAGCACAGAGCCTGCCGTGGGGTTCCAACAGACAGACCATGAGATCATGACCTGAGCTGAAGTTGGATGCCCAACTGACTGAGCCACCCAGGTGCCCTGTCAATATCTTTAATATGGTCTACAAAATCCTATATAATATGGCCTCCTGTTACTTTAATGACTTCCTCTTCTATGGCTCTCTCTGAGGTTACTCTATTTCAGCTACACTGGACTCTTTGCTGTCTTTAACTCCTTCCTTGGAGCTTTGCTATTCTTTTCTTGTCCTGCTCACTTACGTGTATGGAATCAATCCCTTTAGGCTTTGATGTAAATGTCACCTCAAAGCGCTTTCCTGTACAGGCTACTTAACACTGTATCCCCTCTTACCCCGATCCTAATATTTGCTATATATTATTTTATTTTCTCTTGGGTTTACACTTTATTTGTGCATGTTATCGATTACCTATGTTCTTCAAATACAAACTCCATGAGTGTAGAGAGTACTGTCTGCTGTGTTTATGGCTATCATTCTCATACACATAAGTAATGCTTGGAAAATAGTAAGTGTTCAATAAACATTTGTAGAATGATTGGATGGATGATGAAATGAATAATGAATATGATTCTCATCTCCAAGAGAACGTTCAGCTCAAAACCAGACTGTACACTTGATGAGGCTTCTGGTCTGCCAGCAATATCTCATTTCTTGACCTAGGTGTTATTATTATAGGTGTGGTCCTTTCGTGATATTTCATGTAGCTGTTCACTCATGAAAAGCATACTTCTTCTAAATGACTATTATACTTCAGTAAAATGTTTTTTTAAGAAAATAGATTGTATTATTCACAGTAGCCAAGATACAGAAACAACCTAAATGTCCATCAGTGAATGAGTGGATAAAGAATATGTGTTATAGAGGGGCCTAGGGGCTCAGTTGGTGTCTGACTTTGGCTCACGTCAAGATCTCACGGTTCATGAGTTTGAGCCCCATGTCGGGCTCTGTGCTGATACTGCGGAACCTGGAGCCTGCTTCAGATTCTGTGTCTCCCTCTCTCTCTGCCCCTTCCCCACTCACTCTCTGTCTTTCTCAAGAATAAACATTTAAAAAAATTAAAAAAAAAAAAGTATGTGTTATATACACACCCACATACACCCACACATATCCACGCCACTGGAAAGAAGGAATTCCTACTATTAGAAAGAAGGAAATCCTACCATTCATGACAACTTAGATGACTCTTTAAGGCATTATGCTAGATAAGTCAGACAAAGAACAGACAAATATTCTGTGATATCACTTATATTTGGAAACCAAAAATTCAAACTCAGAAACAGAGTATAGAATGATGGTTACCAGGGAATTGGATTGGGAGAAAGGGGAGATATTGGTCAAAGGGTACAAACATTCAGCTATAAGATAAATAAATTCTGGGGACGTAATATATAGCCTGGTGATTATAGCTAATAATGCTGTATTATATACTTGAAAGTTGGTAAGTGAATAAAGCTTAGATGTTCTCAACACACACAAAAATGGTAATTACGTGAGGTGATGGCAGTGTTTGCTAACACTATGGTGGTATCATTTTGCAAAATAAAAGTGTACTAAATCAACACACCGTACATCTTAAATTCACACAATGTTATATGTTGACTGTATCTCAGTAAAGCTAGGGGGGAAAAGAACAGATTTTGTGAATAGTTTATCTCCATGTTTATGGGATTCCTAGCAAAGCATCTAATTTACTAGAAATATGTCATTACTATATATTTCACTAGTGCAACTCATCTATTATCCTACTTAAATTGGGCAAATAATAAGATAAAATTCATGTTTGATACTTTTCTTTCTTTTTTTCTAGGTAATCAGTCTAGGTGCTAAAATCTCACTGTTAGGGGCCAATTTGATATTCTACTTCACAAATATGCTTCATGTTCTCTTACTCCCCTTTCCTCCTTTATATTCCCCACCTTGGCAAAGCTCTAAAAGAGCAATCAGTGGGGTACCTGGTGACTCAGTTGGTTAAGCATCCAATTTCGACTCAGGTCATGATCACACAGTTCATCAATTTGAGCCTGACACTGGGCTCTCTGCTGCCAGCACAGAGCTGGCTTTGGATCCTCTGTCTTCCCTCTCTCTCAGTTCCTCTGTCACTCTCACTCTCTCTTTAAGAAATAAACCCTTGACAAAAATAAAAAAATAAGAAAGCAAACTGTTGGGCTAATTTACACTTAGGTATACGTTACTTGTATTTTGAAGAAGCAAGTTTTAGCCACTGTGAGTTGCTGATTGGTGGAATTTCATAAGCTTGAACGTGCTCAACATACCTTTCTAGGCTATTGGGAAGAGGGTTGGTTTTGGGAGGGGGAGAGTGAGGAAGCTGGATGAAGAATATCTTTCTGGCCTGCTAAAATTATAGAGTTGAGGCTCCTAACTACTTATTTGACCACATGAGCAATAAGTCACATTCATGTACACCCATGGTTTAAATGGCAAAAATGTACGAAATTGGCTTGGAGCAGGACTAATAATCTAAATGAGCATGAATAATGTGCTGAGCCATCCCAGCACTCTCAATGAACCTGAACTACACACAAAGGGGTTGGAGCTACACTGGATTAGCCTTTCCAAGGCCTTTCTATGGAAATGAAGTTCATGGAGGGCAAGCGGCAACAGGCCCCAAACACTGGTGCTTTAAGTTAATGAGTAGCTTTTCTGAAGCAGTCATTCTTACCAGAAAAGAGCTAGAGGAGGCTGGGCTGTTTTCCTCTGCAGAAGATCTAATGTGGGATGGCTTTTCTCCAACTCTTGCCCTTTCCAAAGCTTCTTTTTGACTACAGAAGAAGACAAAAAGTAGTTTAAAGATATAGCCACAAGGACTATATCCTATAACTTCCAGAGGGAAGTTGAGCAACCCTTAATAAAATATGATATAGAACATTCAACCAGAGGATGATATAAAGAAAAGTATGCAATGGCAAACTGGTTTAGAGTGCTCATCACTTAATCGACATATAACCTTGGACAAGTTGCTTAAATTCCTTGAGCTTAGCTTTTCCTAGAACATAAAAAGAGGGTACTATTGATAATTTCTATCTCCAGGAACATACTACAAAGAGCAGGGAAAAAAAATACTGATTATTATTACCATGTTCACATAAATTTTTTCATAGCTGTGCTCATTAGTCTCTTCATGTTCACTGGTCCCCAAATATGGTTGTCCGTCAAAATAACCTAGAAACCCCTTTTAAAAAAACAAATTCCTGGGGTGCCTGGGTGGCTCAGTTGGTTGACCATCCAACTTCGGCTCAGGTCATGATCTCGTAGTTGACCAGTTTGAGCCCCACGTGGGGCTCTGTGCTGGCAGCTCAGAGCCTGGAGCCTGCTTCAGATCTGTGTCTCACTCTCTCTCTGCCTCTCCCCCGTTCATGCTCTGTCTCTCTCTGTCTCAAAAACAAATAAACATTAAAAAAATTAAATGAAAAACTAATTCCTTAGCCTTGATTTTTCTGACAATATAGTTTGGGGTGTAAAAATCTGCATTTCTTAAATAGAAAGACTTCTCTGTTGAGTGTGATTTAGTTATGAGTGACACCGTGGTTAGAATTTATCACGGTTAGAATTTACACCTGCATTTCCTGTCTGCAAGTCCAAGCTTTCTTTCTCTTATACCAGGTGTTCTCAACATAAGGGCCTTGAATCTAAAGATTTATTTTAAGGATTCCATTGATTCATGTACATTTATTTAATCCACCAGCTCCTAAAAATGCAATTTCCACAGGTCCTATCCCCATGCTTGATAAAACCCACTTTTTGCACTGAAAAAAATAAACGTAAAAATGCAATTGCCGCACTGAAGGGGCAACAGGATCCTCTTACTCACATGATCGTTCTGCACATGTAACACTTGTTTTTGTATAACTTCCCATCAGCACCATGCACGGGGTCATTCTCTTGCGTGCACATGAGCTCATCATTCCTCATGTACTCCCGAAAGTTACCACACTCATCCTAAAAAATGAGAAAGGGGAAGTGAATAGGATTTCCTCCCTTCTTGGCTTGGTGGCTTTCTCAAACTTGGTTTTAGAAAATCCTTTCCTCTTTCCATCCTCCACTTCATTCTCAACTTCCCTGCTCTGGTCCTAAAAATACAGGGAGTAAGACTTGACAGATCTCCTGGTGTCCCATACTCTTTCTTCCTTGCTTCCTTTCTTCCTTTCTCTCATTTTCCACATGAGGTGTACTCTTGACCCAAGGACAATATCACAGAAATCTAATGCTACAAATGTGCTTATCACTGCAAAAGACTGAAGATGTCTCCTTTGGATTGAAAAGTAAATAGAAAAGGCAGCATCTCACATACACACTATTGAGTTGTTGATGCTCAGAAAGCCATCTGGAGGAAATAGGAAAAAAATATCAAGGAGAGAAGCTGAAGGGGAAGCTTTAAATTAGTTTATATTACCTGAATTGTAAAACTCAATGTCGACAAACTACCTGAAACCTCATTTCCCACTTAGTGTCAGAGATAAGCATGCAGTTGAGGTTGTAAAGATTTTTATACTCTATTTCTCAATCCCTATTTCTCCCAAAGAGGAGAGAATAAAGCAAGCGTGGACACACACTGCAGGAGAATTCTCTACAAAAGTGAGAAAAATGTTGAACCTTAAAGCCAGAAAAAAATGTTGTTATAACCAAAATGCAAATATTAGCAAAGTCTCTTTTCTTTGAAGCAGAATGTGGGCATTTTTATTATCAAAAACTGGAGGAGAATGTAAGATGCTGAGGATGAATGGGAAAATAGTCATCTTCATATCTTTTAAGAAATCATCTTTGTGGGGCACCTGGGTGGCTCAGTGGGTAGAAGGTCCAACTTGGGCCCAGGTCATGATCTCAAGGTTTGTGAGCTCCAGCCCCAGATCAGGCTCTTTGTAGTAAGGAGTCTGCTTCAGATCTTCTGTCCTTCTCTCTCTGTTCTGTCCCTCCCCTGCTTGTGTTGTATCTTTCAAAAATATTAAGAAAAAATAACCTTTGCATAATTTGAGGGCTTGGTGTTTGATTTTTCTTCATCGTTCTTTTTTCTTTCATTAGCTTCTCGCTCACTGCAGAATACAAAAAGGAAAGATCATTTTTTATAGGGTTGTTTGTGAGTTTTTAAAACTAAGTATTTCCCTAATTCTAAACCTTAGCAAATCTAACACCATTTTCTCATATTTAAAAAATATCTAAAATATATATTTTTTTACTAATGAGTCCTAGTTGTTGGAATTGTCATAATGCATTTGTGGCAATGCTATCAACTTTCATACATTGAGTTACTATGCTGTCACCGAGAATGATATATACTCCTAGAAGGCCACTGCATGTTTTCCTTGGTAAAATATTTGTATGGCGCTCATGTAGAGAGTTGCTTCATTTCTCTTTTTTCTTTTCATATTAAATTAGAACTAAACTCCCCAATATTGATTTTCCTTATATAGTTATATTGCTTTAAAGTTTATAAATGTTTAAAAAATATTATCTCCTTGAATCTCCACAGAAAGTCTGTTATGTAGTAATTGCTTCCTTTATATATAAGAGGAAGTGAAACACTGCAGAGTGAACTGGAGTGTCTTATGTTCCCAGCTCCTGAAAGTCGGTGATTTTGGCACACTTTACAACAGCTGTCTCTGTGTCCCAGATGCTCCAGGTACAATTATGCTTCTCATCATCAAAATGAAAATTTCCTATGAGAGTGTTCTAGAAGTCGACTGTCTTCTTCTAAAGTGAAGGCCTAGTATATGTTTAACGTGAGACGCCCAGGGCCTTAACTTTTAAATTAAAATGAATTATCTCTGGGGCACCTGGGTGTGAGACTTTGGGTCAGGTCATGACCTCACAATTTGTGAGCCTGAGTCCCGCATCAGGCTCTCTGCTGTCAGTGCAGAGCCTGCCTCAGATCTTCTGTCCCCCTCTCTTTCTGCACCTTCCCCACTCATGCTCTCTCTCTCTCTCTCTCTCAAAAATAAACATTAAAAAAAAGAGAGAAAAAAAACATTAAAAAAAAGAACTATCTCCTCACAAACGAGCACAACATGCTAAAGTGATCGATAAACCTCTTCACGTACAAGATGCTCTGACACATAGCACACTTGTTGACGTGCATCTTGCCATCAGGGCCTCGAACAGGGTTATTTTCTCTTGTGCAGATGAGCTTTCCCTCTCTCACCATGCTCCGGAATTCATGGCATTGATCCTGTGGAAAAAAAAAAGAGATGTTACCAGGGTAGTCTGACCTCTAAAACTTTATTTTTTTTTTATGTGTCGTGGAATTTTTTTTTTTCATTTTAAATAATTTTATTTCATTCTTTTTTTTTTTTTTTTTTACAAATAGTTTATTGTCAGATTGGTTTCCATATAACACCCAGTGCTCATCCCCACAAGTGCCCTCCTCCATGCCCATCCCCCCTCCCCCCGACCTCTAAAACTTTAAATGTAACTTGTGAGATACAAACTCATAATATTTGACGAGGAAAATAAAAATCTAGACAAAATAAAATGTTGGAGATGGAATGTGTTTCAAAGGAATTTTATTCAATATCTGCTTAGGAAGTTAGAATCCTCTCCACAGCATCCCAGTGGACTTTTACTACTTCATCAGGCAGCCTATAGTGGGTTAACACAATTTTTAGCAGGCTGAGTGCTACCCCTGTCTCCCTGCACCTCTACTCGAGACTCCACACATACAAAGGTCCTGGAATGAACTGAAAGATGCTCTTTTTGGCAAGACATTTAGCTATGTACCTCAAGAACAAAATTAAAAACTGAATTTTTTTAAAAATCAAGTCTGTCTGATCATATGCCAGGCGCTCTGTTGTGTGCTCTAATGGATTTCCTTTGGTTGTCATTAAAAAAACCTAGATGAGCATTCATTATCCTCATCTTACAGATTAGAAAATGAGGCTCAGAGTGATTAAGTAATTAAAGCCAACATTGGAATTGTGCTCAGAAATCTGCTAACCAACTTCCCTGTCTTCTGGGCTTTTACCTGGCAGAGAATAAAACTCCAAAACACTTGTAAGAAGGTAATGCTGCCTTTTACATTCATTGACAAATAAGAACCTTAAAAAGAAAACAATGGGACTGAGTCCACAGGATCTGGAAATTTTTGGACATCTACAGAAATTTGTCATAAATTACCTAAGTTCAAAGAGCCAAAGTAGAGATATGGGGAGATGCCCTTGAAAGACACCGCCAGTAACCTAGATAGTCATCAACTTTCGTTCTTTAAATTGTCACACCCATCAACTCCAGACCTTCTTTTATCTGCAGCATTAAAAAAGTTCTCTGGAATTGAATACTCGATTCAAATATTAAATATCTCACAGCAATAATTTTTAGGAGTTCCTGGAACTATTTCCCTTCCCAGATACTCCACATACCACACACCTATATGTTTATGACAGCACCTGTCTGCCCATATTGCAGTCTTTGCTTTATGGGTGCAATCTCCAGCTCTTCTATTTATTATGTGTGTACCTAACTTCCCCTGGGTTATTCTCAACCAAAAAAATTGCAACAGTACTGCCTACCTAATAGATTTGGGGAAGGCTTATTTATTAGTTTTTTTAAGGAGGTAAAATTGACGTACAGTATTATACTAGTTTCAGGTATACAACATGGCGATTTGACACTTGCATATCTTGCAAAATGGTCACCACAATAAATTTAGTTACCATCTGCTGCCATATAAAGTTAATACATTGGTACTGACTTCACTCCCCTGTACTTTATATCCCTATGACATTTATACTAGAACCGAAAGTTTGTACTGGGCAGGTTTAAATATGATAATGCATGTGCCCTGTGAAAAATTTTACTTTGCATTTGTAGGTAAGACGATAGTTCTATTTTTTGCCACAAAACACATACATACAATGTCTAGATATTTTTCACATGTGAATGTAGAGTGCATTTTTTTTGTTTGAAATTTCTAACATAGATATCAAAAAAAGAAAAACATTGACCAGATCATAAATAGAATAGGTTTCTTGAACAGATCATTTGGACTTGGATAATAAAATCTTTTCTCAAGCCCATTCATTTACCAAAATGCATATGCCCAACATATTTTTTAAAAATGAAAATTACTATTCATGGTTCATTTTATAAGTCAGTATAGACCTAATGGAAAGTTCTCTCATTAATGGGAAAACTTCCCTGGGGACACTTGACAATTTCTCTTTAAAAAATTAAAAAAAAAATTATTCATTTTTGAGAGACAGAGAAAGACAGGCATGAGTGGGGGAGGAGCAGAGAGAGAAGGAGACACAGAATCTGAAGCAGGCTCCAGGCTCTGAGCTGTCAGCACAGAGCCCCATGTGGGGCTCAAACTCACTGACCGTGAGATCATGACTTGAGCTGAAGTCAGACACTTAACTGACTGAGGCACCTAGGTGCCCATTAATTTCTCTTTTCTAATTGGAGTCCCTGGATGGACTGGAGGAGGTTGTACTGTGTCATAGTCTACATGTTAGTATTATAAAGCATTGAGCGTTTTTCTCTATTATTTTTTTAATGCTTATTTATTTTTGACAGAGAGAGAAAGAGGGAGAAAGTGTGTGTGTGTGTGTGTGTGTGTGTGTGTGTGTGTGTGAGCAGGGGAGAGAGGGAGACAGAGAATCCCAAGCAGGCTCCAGGCTGTTAGAGCAGAGCCTGAAATGGGGCTCAAACTCACGAGCCACAAGATCATGACCTGAGTTGAAATCAAGAGTCTGATGCTTAACTGACTGAACTACCCTGACGCTCCTTGAATATTATTTTTAAAGCCCAAATTGGGGGCACCTGCATGGCTCAGTCAGTTAAGCGTCCGACTTTGGCTCAGGTCATCATCTCATTGTTCATGGGTTCAAGCCCCACCTTGGGCTCTGTGCTGACAGCTCAGAGCCTGGAGCCTGCTTCAGATTCTGCATCTCCCTCTCTCTGCCTCTCCCCCACCAACACTCTGTCTCTTTCTCTCAAAATTGAATAAACATTAAAAAAATTTTTTTTTAAATTTAAGGCCCAAATTGAATACAAGACAGCACTGGAACAGCAAGTCAAGAATTTATCATCAGAGCTCCAAGTTTTTGATATTTGCTTTCTTGTTTGTAATTTTGGTATCTACTTGCTTAATTGTTGTTTGTTTGTTTGTTTTAAAACCTCCAAGAAGAAATCCTCTTGATAGAAACTGTAAGTTGACACTTGTCACTGGTCCTGCAAACAGGTGGTTAAGTGCATCAGAATTGCTTTTGGGGCCCTGGTTCACATGCTATTTCTTTGCCACATCTGCCCGTGGTTTCCTGTTTATCATTATTCCCACCATGAGTGGGCTCAGTTGGCAATCCATTAATATTTGTTGAATGAATTAACCTTACAACCAAGCATCCAGCTTTAAGTGTTAGTATGTCTAACATGCACTACCTGGTGTTCACTGCTCTTTTCCCCTGTGTTTCTCATGTTGTCCTCCTCTTTCTTTTTCTTTTCAGCTGCTTCCCTTTCCCTAGAAGAAAAAGTGAGAAAAAAAAAACCATTTCAGACAAAGTAAACAAACACCTCATTAACAATTAGATCTGTTTTATTTTTCTTATTAAAAATTTTTTATGATATTTATTTTTGAGAGAGATAGAGCTTAAGCAGGGGAGGAGCAGAGAGAGGGAGACATAGAATCTGAAGCAGGCTCCAGGCCCTGAGCTGTCAGCACAGAGCCCAATGCAGTGCTCGAACTCACGAACCACCATATTATGACCTGAACCAAAGTTGGACGCTTAACTGACTGAGTCATCCAGGCGCCCATATCTGTTTTAAAAAAAGTCATTTTCTCAAACTGATGAGAGAGGAGAAAGGGTTTTTATACTTTAATATTCACAATTAAAGGCCCAATTTGAAAAATACTCACAGTTTGTCCTTACACATGGCACATTTATTGCCGTGTGTCTTGCCATCTGGACCCCGAACAGGGTCACTTTCTCGGGTGCAGATAAGTTGTCCATTTTTCATTTGGCTTCTAAACTCATCACACGTATCCTACAAAAAAAAAAAAAAAAGGAAAGATGATATTTATTGGAAATGACTGTTTTCACACAGTATTTGATTGGGGCTTGAAAATCTGAAGATCTTGACTCAAGAGTCAGGAAGCCACTTAACTTTGCTGGGAGACAGTATAAATGACCTACAAACATGTCCACATTCTAATTCCTGGAACCTATAAATATGCTGCCTTACATGGTAAGGAAAAATTAAGGTTGAAGATAGAATTGAGATTGCTAATCAGCAGACTTTAAAATGGTGAGAGATTATTCTGAGTGATCTGCGTGGCTCAAAAAATCACAAAGGTTCTGAGGAGTGAAAGAGGGAGGCAGGGAAGTCAATATCAGAGTGATGCCACATGAAAATGATTCAACTGGCCACTGCTGAGTTTAAAGGTGGTCACAAGCCAATGCAGGAAGCCTCTAGAAGTTAGAAAAGGCAAGGAAACAGAACCTCCTTACAGTCTCCACAAGGAAATGCAGCCCTACTGACACCTTAGTTTTAATACAGTGAGGTCCAGTTAGGACTTCTGAACTCCAGAAACATATAATAATGAATCTGTGCTGTTTTAAGCCACTATTGATAGTAATTTGTTACAGCAGTTGAGTCTCATTCTTCCAATTTATAAAATAAGGTGTAAAAAGTGTATTTGATCAGGTTGTGGAGAGAATTAAATAAACTGCGATTTGTAAAAGTGCTTTGTAAAGTGTTAGACTGAGGGATTTCCGTTTGGCATGGATTTCTGTATTTTTGATAGCCAAGTGTTAACTTATAGAAAGACCATTCTTGTAAAAATCTAGTTAGTGACTCACTTTTTCTGATGCTGATTCGGTCTCATTTGATCTGTAGCCAGACTGCTTATTATTTTCCTCTGCTTCTCTTTCCCTGGAAGAGAAAAGAGTCAGTAGTCATCCTGATAGTTGAAACTCAGGTTTGGAAGGAGTCTTAAAGTTCATATCCTATTGTTCTTTCCAAGAGAATCTCTGTGCATCCTTGAAGCAGAGAGGCAGCTTGGTTACTAAGAAGCTTCCTCATCATAGTAGGGTAGATAGGTATTCTAGGTAGATTAACTCAAGTAATTTCAACGTTTCCTTTATTTGTGTCCAAATTTACCTTTAACTTCCGTCCTTTGGTCTTCATAATCCCAGGACAACACAGAACAAGTTTGCTGAATCTGTTACCTCTTCTCAGTATTAACTCATAAGCTATTTAGAGGCAAGTTTCAAGTTTCAAGCCCTGTGTCCTCATCTTTTCATGCTAAGTCATGGTTTTTAATACTTCACCAACTCACCAGTCTAGTGCCTTGATTTGTAGATCAACCCATTAAAGTATTAGTTTTTAAAGTATGGAACTCAAGATAGAAAGAAGACAGTAATCTAGAAAGTTCCTTAGGATCATGTTCTTTTTTTTAAAATCTCTTTTCTGATAAAATATTGATGCCAGTGGTCCCTAAGTTTTCATGCACATTAAGAAACACCTGTGAGATTTTTAAAAATTCAGATCCACTGACCATCCCAACAGGTTTACTGACAAGATCTAGACTGGGACTCTGTAGCCTGATTTTTAACAAGCCAGGTCATTCTGATGCAGTTGGCTCAAGATCTAATACATTTACTCTTCTTTCAAAGTTTCATTTGGTTTTATACACAAAACAAACATGTATGAATGTATATAACATATATATACATAAGTATATATGGATATATTCTTTTTAGGGAACTTCCTTTTCATGTATAAGAAATAGGGAAGTGGCAGTAAAATATATCCTGAAGATTCAAGCAAATATAAAGCCACGAAATTTTAATCAAGTACTACTGGATAAAGAAAGTACTGTAATGATCCAATTTAATGCAATTCGAGTGATAATCGTGGCTCTGATCAAAAGCCTCCAGTGACTTCTGATCGCACAAGGAATAAAATCCAAAATCCTTCTCTTGGCCTAAAAAAGCCTTATTTAATCTCCCCAAACTCATTTTCTGCAATTATCCATGCAATAATTTTGAGACATGATGAGCTCCTTTCTGTTTTTCAGCTTGGTAATTTAAATCTTCAGAAGTTTTCATTGGTTCTTGCTCTGTCTGAAACATTCTGCCTCCAGATGTCCAGATGGTTCACTTCACTTGCTTTTTACAGGTGTCCCTCACACATCGGGCTCTCCCTGAACACCATAAATGACGCAGCAACTGCAGTCCCTTTCTGTTGCCTTCCTCTGCTTTATTTTTCTTATTACCATCTGGCCCCGGGCTACCTAGTTATTTGCTTATTTATTTATAACCTGTCTGTTCTATACAAGATTATAGTTCCATGGCAGGAACTTTGTCTTGTTCACATGAAGAGTGCTTGTCCATGACTAGGGCCTGTTACAATGCAGACAGTCAAAAACCATTCATTGTCAGATGAATGATTTCTAAAGGTTGTATAAAGTATTCCTTCTATGCTGTGTTTTGTTAAATACTCCAGGTAAGAATCATTACATTGGCAAAATTTTATCTTATACATTTTTTGCAACAAAGAATAATTAAATTTGTCCCTATTAATGAAATTATCTATTAATATATGAAGCAGAAAGAAACAAAGTCCTAAGTGAAATGCTCTCTCAGTTATGTTAGTCATATCTGCAAAGTAGAAGTTGTGCGAAAGGACAACACAGTAACATTTGTTATTATTTATTACTATTCAAGCTGATGCCTATTATTTACTGAACACTAGTGAAGGTGTTAACAATGACAGTTCACATTTATTGAGTGCCTTCTTTGTGCAAGGCACTGTATAGAGAGTTTTGCATGGTTCTCCTCATTTAACTTTCAAAACAAACACTATGTGGCAACAAAATAAAATGTCTACCCCCATTTTATTTATCTATTTAATTTTTTTCTTTTTTAGTTTATTGTCAAGTTGGTTTCCATATAATACCCAGCGCTCATCCCAACAAGTGCCCCCCTCCATGCCCATCACCCCTTTCCCCCTCTCCTCCACCCCCATGAACCCTCAGTTTGTTCTCAGTATTTAAGAGTCTCTTCTGGTTTGCCTCCCTCCCTCTCCTTAACTATTTTTTTTCCCTTCCCCTTCCTTATGGCCCTCTGTTAAGTTTCTGCTGTTCCACTTATAAGTGAAAACATATGGTATCTGTCCGTCTCTGCCTGACTTATTTCACTTAGCATAACACCCTTGAGTTCCATTCACATTGCTACAAAGGGCCAGATTTCATTCTTTCTCATTGCCATGTAGTATTCTATTATATAGATCAACCACATCTTCTTGATCCCTTTGTCAGTTGATTGACATTTAGGCTCTTTCCATGATTTAATTATCGTTGGAAGTGCTGCTATGAACATTGGGGTACATGTGCCCCTATGCATCAGTACTCCTGTATCCCTTCACTACCCCCATTTTAAATGTGAGCAGTTGGAAGCCTAGGAAAGTGAAATAACCTGTCCCAGAACATGAAGGTGAAATCATCTGATGCTAAAACCCTAGCATGGCACTGCTCTACTTACTACCCTGCTTCTATTAATGAATTTTCATAATGTGAATAAGTATTAGGCTAGTATTCAGAGGAACCGGATTCTGGTTTCAGCTCTTAAATTCACCTCCCCGTGAGACCTTGATGTCAAGAAAATATTTTCAGGGGTACCTGGGTGGCTCAGTTGGTTAAGTATCTGACTCTCGGTTTTGGCTCAGGTCATGATCATATGGTTTTGTGAGTTCGAGGCCACATTGGGCTGTGTGCTGATGGTGTGGAGCCTGCTTGGGCTTCTCTCTCTCTCTCTCTCTCTCTCTCTCTCTCTCTCTCTTCCTCTCTCTCTCTGCCCCTCTCCTACTCACACTGTCTCTGTCTCTCTCAAAGTAAATAAATAAACTTAAAAAATGTTAAAATTTTTTCAGTTTTTCTCATCTATAAAATGCAACATTTGAACTAATTAGATTTTCTTACATTTCTTTAAACTATCACAAGATTGTAATTTATTTTCAAGGAGAAAGGTGAAAAAGATGTATGTGTGGAGAAGCATTAAATACTTATTAAATTCATATCAATTAAATGTCATAATTAATAGCATTAGGATATATGCATCAAATTTTAGAACTACGAGTACCTACCAAGGTCACCCAGAAAACCATCTCAATGTACAAGAGTGGTTGTGTTACTTGCCCCAGTAACACAAATCAAAAGTAGCTGAGTTGGATCAGAAAGCACTCCAATTCAGTACCACTCTGCATGGGAAAACACCCAGAAGAAACATCCTTGACTATGCAATAAATGTGTTCCATACACATGGCAAGAAACAACCCTCTTAAACTAAGCTGGCCAACTATTCCAAATGACCTTTGCGAACTCGCCACAGGACTCAGGCATTATATGTTCTAAGGAGACACTATCTATCACAATGGCACTTGCAGGCCACAGAATTATGAGAGAAACTAGACTAGGAATCAGACATTGATTAACTGCCATTACTAAGGCTCATTGTTCCTTACAGGATATAAGAGAAAGAGATGATATTTGGGAAACAACAAAAACAGTAATTTTTCAGGAGGGAGCTTTAAGTAAATGAGAAATAGCTAGTCATAAATAGGAGGAACTGGGGACTCTCTCTGAGACTGCCAGTGGAAAGAAGTACTTACAGTATCTCCTTACACATGGTACACTTATTGTTGTATGACTTGCCATCAGCGTCGCGTACAGGATCACGCTCCCGAGTACAGGCAAGTTTTCCATTTTGCATCTTTTCCCGATACTCTGCACATTGGTCCTGAAAAAGGAGAGGGGAGTAGGTCTCTTGGATTACTTGGTCTTTTGTATTGTTAAGTTTGTTAAATGATTTGAGTTCCTCTTATTACAACGTCTAGTACTGTTATCTACAGAGAAAGAGGGAATGGAATCACGCATATTCTAAGAGGTCAGTTGTCAAAGACAATAATATTGCTTCTAAGGTTCTACACTGGGAAATTATAAAGTTGGCTGGGATTTCAGAGCTAAGATGAAGGGTCAGCAAACTATGGCCTACAAGATGAATCTGTCTGGCTGCCTGTTTTTATATATAGGAGTTTTATAAATCAAACTTGAAACATACCCTCAACTCATTCGTGTAGGTGTATTTATGGCTGCATTCTCACAACAATGTTAGAATGGAATAGGAACAACAGAGTCCATATGACTCATGATGCCTAAAATATCTGCTATCTGGCCTTTTCCAGAAAAAAAAAAAATGCTGACCTCTGGTGCAGACAGAAGGGAGAAAGAATTGCTGGAGGAAAGTACAAAGTTATACCAAATGCCAAGGAACATAGGCTCAAGCCAACTGTGGAGAAAACAGACCGCCTTGAGAGTGAGGATGTGGCCTCCTTAAGGAGAAAAGATGGAAAAACAGAACAGCCAGAATTTATCAAAGACATATGTTAGGCCTGTGTCAGATCTGGAAGTGAAGAGAGGGTCTTGATATCCAAATGTCGTAAGAAGTGAAATGAAGCAGCTATAATCTATGCAGCGGTGTTCACAGGCCCAAGGAGTGGGTTTACAGGCAACACTGTCATTCTGACTCTTAAAAATGTCTTGGGAGATGTGCTAAAAACTTGCCTAAGTTATTTTCTTTTATTCCTGTAAGAGTACTGCTAGATAAGGGAAGCCAGAGTTCAGTGAGATGAAGTAATTTATTCAATGCCGCATCGAGGGGGCAAGGTCTACCCAAACTCTGGTTCTGAAAACCATGCTCTTTCACCATATTATGCTGCCTTGGATGAGCAGAAAAAAATGTCATGAGAAAGTAGCCCCATCGAAGGAAAGAGAGAATAATAAAAGAAAATAAAGAGCATGTGATGCTGCTGAGGAATATCCCCGTGTTTATGCCACTTACTCTCTTGTGATCAATTACTGGCCTGAGAGCTACACTATATAAAAAGGGGTCAGGAAGACTGGGATGAGGTCATCATGCTAATTATTTCCAGGATTAAAGAAATCAAAACGAGCCATAGAGAGACTAAAAATTGCTGAGATATTACCCTACAGTTTCGAGGGGGAAACTGCCCTGTCCTTCAGAGGACGCTTTCAAATTGGGCCTGACGTACTGGCTCTGGCCAGGCTCTGCCATGGCACCCTTGTCAGGGACTTACACCCCACCTGGTCATGGAAATTAGAGGTTCACTCACCTTTGCCTTCCCTCCTCCGCCACCACCACCGTGGGAGCTATGCCTGGCAGCATTTCTCTGATCTTCCTCTTTTTTCTTTCTTTCCTCATCTTCTTTCTGGCTGGAAATTAGAAAGAGGGAGGTATGGGATAATAGATTACAGGGAGTGTAGCCCATTTCTGGGAGTTCTTCATCGTATGACCCAAATAGATTTGTACAGAATCCACCAGCATTTACTGAACGTCCACTACGTTGCAGGCTCTCCTCTGAAAATAAAAAGATAAATTACGCAGAGCCCTTCAGCCTAGAAGAGCTCTCACTACTGTAGAGGGAAACCAACATGTAGGCAAACACAAGCAAGACCACGTGAGTGGTTTACTAGCACTTCCTACGTGCTCTCTGGGACTCTCCAGCTGGAATCTTCTCAAACACCTCATATTCAAGAGGTCCAACAAGACTTACCTACTCCACCAAATGTGTCCTGGCTCCTGGATTCTCTACCTTTCATGAAGAAGAAAGCACTAGAGCCATCTCTGTCCTCTTCCCTTCGGCTCCCATGGCTACTGCCACTGTGACAGTGATTTCACATCTCCTGTGCTGATCCGTTCACCTTCCTTCCTACTTTTCTTGCTCTACTGAGATCTAGTGGCTCCTATATTCCTGCAAACCTCTACCACCACCAGTAGTATTCTGAATCTTCGTCCTTTCCTTCTCTCCCCCACCCCTTTTTGCTGCTGACATACGAATCTTCCCAAAAGGAACCATATTTATGCCACCTACTCTCTTACCTGAAAAATATTAAGTTTCCCACTATGTAAAGAATTGACTTCAAAATCCTTGATCTGGCATTCAAAGTTGGCAAAGTGGCTGAGTTCTAACTAAACTAAATCACTTGCTCCTTGTTGTTCAGATGACTGGTTTCTTAATTTCAGAGATTCACCCATGCTGTGCCCCTCTCCCCCTCTCATTCCTTCCAATACTGTTCACATCTCATCCAAATTATAAAGTCCAGTTCTACCCCCCCTACAAAACTTCCTATTAACTCTCTCTTCCCTGAAGTACCAGAACACACTGTAATCATCATTTTTTATTTAGCAATTCCTCCCTCATATTTTATTAAGTTGTACCCATGTCTACTCTCCAGTCAACTTTATGATTTCTGAGAAGACTATTTAATCCATCTATGTACAGTCATTATTCACATTGTACATTGTAGATATTCAGTAAATGACTATTGAATGACTTAAATATTTTATGTGATATTTTCAAAAATGTAGGTAGAAGAGTTAGGTTGACAGCAAAGTATGTATATTATATTCCCAGTGGTAATTAAAAGATAATCTAGAGAAGGGATCCATTTGACAGCAAAGGCCCTAAAATTTTACCTAGAAAGATGTTGTGCTCTATTAATAGGTAGGCTCTACCCCAGAACTAAGAGACAATTTGATAACCTAGATATATTATCTATTTTTAGAATTGTGAATCTTGGCCTTTAAAGAGAAAGATTTGCCTAAAAATGCTCTACAGATAACCAGTTGCTCCTTTTATATGTAAAGAAAGGGCAAACACAATATATATATATATATAATCATCCTGGCTCTTTGTCTCCCCAGCTCTGCCAGCCCACAGCCGGGGCTTCATTTGTGTACTCACAAGACAGCTTTACACATGGCACACTTGTTGCCATGGGTCTTGCCATCTGGGCCGCGCACAGGATCGTTTTCTCGTGTGCAGAAAAGATTTCCATTTTGTAAAAGGCTCCGAAATTCACTGCATGTATCCTAAAGGAGGAGAAAGGGCAAGAGTATAGGGGTATTTTCTTATAAATTACTTTGTTGGGTTCCTACTAAGTGCTTCCTAGAAAGAACGGAAAATGACCTATAGATATGTTTTTCCCTGGCAATTGTTTCATTAAATTCCTACAAAACAAGCATGATTTAAAAAGAGGTTTCTCTTTCTTTTTCCTGGAGACGTAGCTCCCAAATCCAGACTGAATCTGTACCCACACATAAAACTCGTCTTTGACGAGGGCAAGGAAATGACCATAAACTTGAAAAATATACTTGGAATCAGTCTTTTTGAAGCCAAGAAAATGTTATCCTAGATTATCCTAGTGTGCCCAATGTATTATTTTTATTTTCCCTCAAATACTGTCACCAGAAATAAATAAAGGAAAACAACTGATTTGACCAAACGTGGTCATCCAAAACTACAGAGTGGGTTAGGAATATGCTAGATGTGGTGTCTAGAGGCCTAGGTTTCAATCCTTTGTTTCTACTTTGTAACTGTTAGCACTTTGGATTCTGATACCAAAAGTCCCACTGCCTTTGTGAGCAAGTTCTTCCTTCTCACTGGTTTTTAAACCTTCATTTAAAAGCACGGGAATGAAGTAAATCATATGTTTGCCAACTATGGCCTGTAAGCAAAATTTGGCCTGTCACGTCCTTTAATAAATAAAGTTTTACTGGAGCATAGCCATGTCCATTTGTCTGCATATTATCTATGGCTGCTTTACAGCTACAACAGCAGAGTTGTGACAGAGACTAGATGGTCACAACCTGAAATATCTGCTATCTGATCCTTTAAGAAAATTGTATCAATCCCTAGACTAGATGAACCTTGAGTCCTCTTACACAGGCTTTCAGTAATTTCATGCTGTTTTTTTTTTTTAATATTTTTAACGTTTGTTATTTATTTTTGAGAGAGAGAGAGCACGAGAAGGGGAGGGTCAGAGAGAGAGGGAGACACAGAACCCGAAACAGGCTCCAGGCTCTGAGCTAGCTGTCAGCACAGAGCCCGATGTGGGGCTTGAACCCACGAACCATGAGATCATGACCTGAGCCAAAGTCAGCCACCCAACCGACTGAGCCACCCCAGTAATTTCATGTTATTTTTACAGAGAAACTGCAAAACCTCATCTTTTACTGTGGTATTAAACTTCCAGGACAACTACCTTTTCAGCTTCTCTCTTAGCTTTTGCTCTGGATTCAGCTTCTTCTTTTTCTTTTGCTTCTTGCTGGCTGTAGGAGGGGGAGGAGGAGAGTCATTCCTAGGATCCAGTAATTGTTATCCCAAAGGGGAACTCTCTCTAGATAGAAATACCCCATTACTTCCATACCTTTACCAACTTAGCCTGGGAGTAGGAGAGTAAATGTACGCTTCTCCATATTGTTTTTTAATGTTGCTTAAAGAATAAGACACATACATCATAACAAACCAGTAAACAAATTTTTACCACTACATTCTTCTGGAAAATAAAGATATTGTCCTTCTCCCCAGAAAGCAGTGAGGATGCCTGAAAATATTTCCTAGATGTTAGCAAAAGCTCCATTTGTTAACACCTAATGATCACATCTTTAGATTTTTCATGACAGCAAGTAAGCAGAGAATGGATTTCCCAGTCCTTGTATGCCATTAAGTCTGGGGGAATTTGCCCTTAGCACATAGTCCTTCCTGGAGCAATTCCAGCAGGCATTAGAACACTGAGAATACCTCAAAGAAATGTGATAAGGATATGGCTTTATAACTGTAAATCCTTGAAAACAATGCAAAGATAGCTTCCATATCTATTTCTTAGAGAAAACCTTCAAAATCACCTCCCTTGCCTGCCCCAGGCATATCTTCTCCCACACTCAGCAGCAGTGGCTGATCTACTCACAAAAAGGCCTCACACATGGAGCACGTATTGCCATGCATTTTCCCATCTAGGCCCTCGACGGGGTCGTTCTCTCTGGTGCAGGGAAGCCGTCCATTTCTCACATAGTTACGGTATTCACTGCACAGTTCCTGCCAAATGAGGGTGGATTTAAGAATTAGGTAACTAAACACTGGAAAACTTCCTTCACATTACCCCTATGAAACCTTTGATATAATGCCCCCAAACATAGCGGATATATCAAAAGAGTGATGTAGAAGGTCGGCTTTAGCCAAGATGCTTTTTAGGAACTTTTTCGGGTCACACGTTATCTGGAGTATAAGATTACTGTTACCTAGCTCATTAGAAAACCTTCAATTCAACTCAAAAATTATTCTGGGCTAGGTACTGTGAGATATATGAAGAAGAATTGAGCAGGGGTTCCTCAGTGGCTCAGTCAGTTGAGACTCTTGATTTCCATTTAGGTTATGATCCCTAGGTTGTGGGATCGAGCCCCCACATCAAGCTCCATGCTTAAGATTCTCTCTCTGTCTCTGTCCCTGTCCCCACTTGCACACTCACTCTCTCTCTAAAAACAATAATAAGAAAGAGAGAGAGAGAAAGAAAGAATCATCTATTGTTCTTTTTATAAAAAAAAAAAACAACTTGTGCTTGGCAGAACAATAGCTCCCACTCCTCCTATTTGTCTAAGTCCTGATACCCAGAACCGGTGATCATATTACCTTTCAGGGCAAAAGGGACTTTGCAGGTGTAATTAAGTTAAGAACCTTGAGATGGGGAGATTCTCCTGGATTCTCCTAGTATGTCCAGTGTAACGGCAAGAGTCAGTCCTTACACCAGGAAGAGTGAGACAGAAGAGATTGAGAGGGAGCTACAAATGAGGAACAACAGTCAGAGATGTGATGCTGTTGGCTTTGAAGATTATGGAAGGGGTCCAAGAGCTAAGGGACACGGATGGCTTCTAGAAGGTGAGAAAAAGTAAAGAGACAAATTCTCCCCTAGGGATTCCAGAGAGAAGCAGAGCCCTACCAACCCTTTGATTTAGTTCATTAAGACCCAGGTCAGACTGCTAATATAAAGAACCAAAGATAGTAAGTTTGTTTTGCTTTAGGCCACTAGGTTTCTGATAATCTGTTAGAGCAATTATAGAAACCAAATACAGAGTGTTTAGAGTCTTTGGAGAAAATGCATAGAAACATCTATAAGCTAAAATAAAAAGAATGATATGACTGAGAAATAAAGGAAAACTGCTTGCAAAATAGATGATAGAGCTATTAAGTATATTGTATACATAGGGAAAATCTTTGGAGAGTAGCTAATACCTCTTCTGAGCCATGAAAAGTGGACAGAATTTTGACAGATAGAGGACAGGGAGAGTCAGGCCTGAGTATGAGGAAAACCATATAGAAAGTAAAGTTCATTGTGTGTATAATATTGAAGACTTAAGACACGTGCTGTTATATACAGGTAAGTTCCTTGGGACTTCATAAAAGTAATACACATAAAAATAGTTTATTAGTTTATAAGTGAAGAAACTAAGATGCAAAAATATTAACTGTCTCCCTTACTGGTAGGGAGACAGAGCCAGTACTTGAGCCCTGACAATCCGAGACCAGATTTCTAACCACAATATGACTGAGCCCACAAGATGGAATACCTTGAATTAATGCTTGGCATGTCCAAGAGCAACAAGGTGGCCAGTAGGGCTGGCATAAGGGCAGTAATGGGTAGAAAGAAGGAAATGAGGCCTGAGAGATGGCAGAGGTCAGATCATGGTGGGCACTGTAAGCCACTAAATGGGCCTTGGTTCTTAGTCTGTGCGAGTTAGAAGCCACTGGGTGGCATGGCTTGCCTTATGTTTCTAAATAACTATTTTGGTTTTGGGGTTAAGGGTAGATTATATGAAACAAAGACGAGAGCAGAGAGAAATGTGAGAAGTGAGGTCATCCAAATTAGAAAAGGACACAGGAGAGGAAAATGAAGACCTGAGATGCACCCAGTAAAAATATTACAAATGGTGATAGGGTGCAAAATCTAAGGTGCATTGTGGGCATTAAAGCCAGAACTTGTGGTCCAGTTGCTAGCTCTCAAATTATTAACTATATTTATTTCCTAACTTCTTATCAGAACCTCTGAGTCCTCTTCTATAAAATACTGATAACAATCACATACCTTGAATGGTTACTACAAAGATCAGCCATAAAATTGTTATACCAGGTGACATACACTAGCAGCTAATTAATAGTCATCACCACCACCATCATCATCATTATCATTATGAGAGAATGCAAACTGAAGGCTCAAAAATGCTGTTAAGTAATTTTCCCAAAACCTCACAGAGATTTAACTGGAATTAAAACTTAGGGTTTATTTGTTTTGTTTTGAACTTAACATCCTTATATAAAAAGATAGGAATAAATTTTGAAATCTGCCTCTATTGATTTGCATTCATACAATAAGACAGCAATCTGTATATGTTTCTTTTTTGGAGATACTACAATTCACATGGTCAGTGGAGAAAATGGTGATTGACCTCTTCTCAAGTGCACAAGCAAGTATATCATATGTGGAGTGAATAAACTGAATAAGAAGGGGTTTTCTTATACACGAGGGTCCAATACTTGTCCTCAGTCTGAGAAGTCACGGCGGACATGGGATAAGGAGGCGGGAGCAGGAGGCTTGCCTAGAGTTATGTGGCTCTGATGGCCTGAAACAACTACCTGGACTGCTTCTCTCTTCACTTTGCCAGCCCCTACTTTCTCCTTTCCTTCCTTATCATTATTTTTCTTCTCTTCTTCTTCAAGTTTGCTGCAATCAAAAATAAAGAAGAAACACTAAGTACAATTTTTCTATTCTCTTTAGTAATGTATTTTAAAAAGGAATGAGGATCTTCAGATTCATTCTTCAGTACAAATTTATCCAGTCTAAGAGGTGCTATTACTTTGCAGATAATAATCATCAAAAAATAATAAAATTCAGTAGTTCACAAGTCCTTTTAAAAAATAAAACTAGCATTTTTTAAAATCAGTTTGTGACCCTCATGTGGTCTTTTTCTATCAGTCAGTGACTTTAGTGGTCTGAAAGAAGCCACAATTGCCTTGATTTTTCTTAATTGTGCAACTTTTCCCGTGTAAATAAACACCATATCAATAAGTAAAGCAGAAGTGATACCAAGTCAGATGATGGGCATAGTCAAAATAAACCATGTTTCATTATAAAATTAAAATTTTAGATATTATTTTAAGGGCATTAATATTCAAGTTGAAATTCATACTTTAGAAAATAATAATGATGCAAGTCCAAGAAGATTCAACACTAATATTTTGAGGTTGATCAAGAGCCTAAGCTTCTGGCATTCTTGCCATGTTCTACTGATACTCAGCTTACGAAAGCTGGAAAATCTGTAGCATTGATCACATCACATCTGGTCATTACCACAGCATGGACAATGGTGCAAGTAAGAGAAGACCCTTGATTTCCTGAATCTGAGCCCAATGCCTGCTCTACAGCCTAATCTGTCAATCTCTCCTTTGAGGAGCTATGTGCATACACCTGAGATTGGGTAAGGACATGTGAAAAGGTACAAGACAACAAAAACTTTGCACCTCTTTCAACAGATAGTATTTAAACATTTCCCTCAATATTTAATTTAGTGTCAGCTTCTGTAGAGGACTAGGAATCTAGGAAGGAGGAGAACCAGAGGAGGTCTGAGTCACCAAAACAATAGCATAAAAGTCCCTGGACCTGGCTTCACAAGACATTTCAGTAAACACCTATTACATGGCTCTGCCTCTTGGGGTTTTACTCTCTACACTAAACCACTTACTAAAGTATTTATCTCACCTGTGCATGGTAATGTCCCTAAAAGGATAAATGCAATCCTCTCTATTCCATTTCTCATTCAGGTTATTTTAACAGTTCTTGCACACAGCCTCATAGATCTCTGTTCACCTGGTCCTTCCTTAGCCAATATCTGAATATATTCATAGAATCATAAACTGTAAGAGGTGGGAAAGAGACCAAAGACACCACTGCATCCAAATCATCAAACTTCTACTCCCTCTCTGTTATGAATGATGATTATCAACTGTTACAAACATAACAGCACTAAATTAAGACTTTCCCATGACTTACCTAGACGATAGAAGGAGAACTGAATAGAGAACCACATTGTCACTGTGTGACTCAATGTTACTTCCTACCTTGCCCATGTGCTTTTCAATGTTCCTAGCACACAACCCATGGTATGTATTCTACACATTTCTAAAGAAACTGAGGCTCAGACGTGATGGATGATGAAGAGATTCGGTGGGACAGATGAGGACAGGTACTCACAACAGACTTGCACACATGGCACACTTGTTTCCATGCATTTTGCCATCTGGGCCACGGACAGGGTCATTCTCCTTGGTGCATATGAGCATTCCATTCCTCACTTGGTTCTGAAATTCACTGCAGAGCTCCTGGAAAATATTTTCTCACAATGATTTCCTACCCTTCCTATACTTTTGCTTATTCTGAGGAATAAGTAATGCAGAGTAAAAAGAAAAAAGAAAAGTGAGGACATGTAACAGTAAATCAGTAAGTGTTCACAAAGCTTCCATCACAGACTCAGCATTGTCCTGGCACTAGAGTGGATCTGGAAATATTTAACATTATCATTCTCCTGAGGCTGCTTACAATCCAGGTGTAGAAGAAGGCTGACAAAATTGGTAGAGAACAATATAAAATATATGTGTTTGTGTTGTGTTACATAACAAAGTCTATAAAAGCTCTGATAGATCACAGGTGAGGGGTTTCAATGGACCTAGAAGAAGAGGTTCTCGGAAGAAGTGAGAATACTGCTCCGCCTTCACGAAAAAGAAGGAAATCCTGCCATTTACAACTACTTGGATGAAACTAGAGTGAACTCTGCTAAGTGAAATAAGTGAGATAGAAAAAAACATACTGTATGATCTCACTCATATGTGGAATCTAAAAAAGCTGAATTCATAGACACAGAATGTAGAATGGTGCTTGCGAGTGACGGGGTGGGGTTGGGGAAATAGGGAGATGTTGGTCAAAAGTAATAAACTTCCAGTTATAAGATTAAGTTCTGGAGATCTAATGTAGAGTGTGGTAATTACAGTTAACAATATAACAGTATACTATACAGTATACTTGAAAGTTGCTAAGTGAGTACATCCTAAATGTTCTCACCACAAAAAAAGAAACATAGCTATGTAATTATGTGATGTGAGGGAAGTGTTAGGTAATGCTATGGGAGTATTATCTCATAATATTTAAGTGTACCAAATCACGATAGACACCTTCAACTTGTACAGTGTAATATGTCAATTAAACTTCAGTAAAGCTGGAAAAAATTAAAATAAGAACGTAGTGTCCAAAAATTATTGGTGAACCTCTATTTGTCTTTAGAAGGCTGATAAGAAAAGAAAAAGATGTTTAAACTAAGAAATAAAGACACATTTCAAATAAAGATACGGAGGAGAGAACGAGTGTGACCCCTTGGAGAAACTGACACGTTTCTGGGAATCACTCGATAAAGTAGAGGGATGCAGATTTCACACGGGAGAGGTCCGATAGAAGCAGAGAGAAGAATTGTTTTGACCATTTGGAAAATCTATGATGACCCAACAGCTGTTCAGACACTATGGATAATACAATAATAATAAATCAACACTAACAGTACTAGTAAAGGGATGGCTCCAACTAACAGCAGGAAAGTTAATGAGCAAATGAGTCAGTTTAAAGATAAACTTTTAAACTCTGTCAACTTTCCCCCAAATAAATAGTAGGCTTACACTTTGTAGCTGTTAGGAAATAAAATACATAAAGGTAAATCCTGATTATGGCCATTATATGAGAGTATTCCAATATCACGTATGGACAGATTTTATTGTGCTGCTTGTAAAATTATAAAATTAACCATGGATGGTAGATTAAGAATAATTAGAAAGTCAAAGGATATGCTTAATAATTGGGGTGAGAATATTAGTACTTTCTCCATATTTGGAGGTGACAAAGATAAAAAATGATAATATATGTGCACTTTGTTTTGTAAATTGGACTAATGTAAGCAATAGGGACATTGTACTCCCTATATGAAACAACAGAGGTTGGAATGATGTAAACTGAAATGAGTAAATTATAAAAATTGATATTAATAATCCGTGCTTGACAACAGAAATCGAAGAAAAGCCAGATATGGAGAATATAGCTTACTAAGTGAGTTAACCCTCTACTTTTTATAAAATGAAACTCAAAATTTGAAATATCATGCAATATAATTGGTACTCTGGAAACTTCTAATCAAGACCCTTTTTTTTCAGGGTTTTTGTTGTTGTTCATTTCAGGCATGACAACTGAAAAGGAAAACATTTCTGCTAATGAGATATCTAGAGTGTCTTAAGGGGAAAAAAAAGTCAAGGCACAGAATCAGCAGTCCTGAGAAAATTACCTTTGTAGCTTCTCTTTTAGCCTTTGCTCTTGCTCTTTCTTCTTGCTGACTATATGGATCAGGGAAAGAAAATGAGAGAAAAACAAGAAATGGGTCTTAATATAGTAGAATAGAATCTTAACATGTACAGGTTGATCATTTGTTGCCTTGACAAGTCTCAAGCACCCCCAAAGATCCACTCATCGCAGTCTGTCATTTTAGTGGATAATAAACTGAAATGATTCACTTCACCTCAAGACAATAGTGTGTAAGAAAAAGTCCCTTCATGAGGAAAGCCATTTAGCTCCTCAGCAAAGGCACTGCATTAATACTTCCTATTGCAGATTCTTTTGCATCTGCAATAACTCCTTCTACATTGGTAATACTTGGCTTTTGGGAGGCAGTTAAGCATAGTTAAAGAGACAGACTCTGGAGCCAAACTGTATAAGGAACACAAGGAATGTCTGACCCTCTCTGTGCCTTCCTTATTTTTAAATGGGGAAGCGGAAGGGAAGGATAAAGAGAAGTAGTAACTATTTTTTTTAATGGATTGTTGTGAGCGTTAAATGGGTCAATACATGTAAAGCAACTAGAATAAGTTTTGGTACATAATAAAAGTGATTATCAAAAGTAATCAGTGCCATCATCAGTGTAATTATTATCAGGAGTCAATCCTCCCAAAGTAGGCATATGATGGGAATACAGTGAGGGTGACAGCTTTTAGCCATTTTGGACAACCAGCAGTGTTGCAAATCAAGTTCGGCATAATTGGCACAATTTAATACTGGTGTACAGAAAGAAGAAAAAATTAAATAATATGTAAAAAGTTTTAATTTTAAAATGTAAACATGTTTTAAATTGTATGTAAAAATTAGATAGATTATGCTTCAGTCAACATAAGACTTGCTTCCATTGATCAAATTAAAACTTCCTTAAAAGGTGAAAAGACAGTTTTCATTTTGTATGAATGTGTGCAAGAAAAGACTATGTAGGGAAGAACAACTCTCAAAAAAGCCAACAGATTTTGCTAATATACCCATAAAATATGAGGTAATAAATACAACTTTATTTCTTTTTGATAAGGTATTTTTATAGGGTTTGGAGGAAAGTACTAAAATAGTTCCAAAATTCTGAGATTTCTCATTTTTCTTTATATGGAACCTGACCCAAATTTTACCATGAGTCTAAGTTGACCAAAATATTTAAGAAGCATTTTTTTTCCATCCTAGGAAATCATCAGAGGAAGCAGCAGAGCTAACCACTAGGTGGCAGAATTCCTTCTTTGTCATTGAAAGATTGATGTGGAGATAAAGAAAAACACTGAAACAAGCCTAAATCCAGACAGATATAATTACTAGAAGTTGATAATGGCATTCCTAAATGATCTTCTATCTATACCATACAGTGAAAAACATCGTTTTCTTCATTTTTTCTTTCTTCACTGATGTTTCTCTCTTTCTCAACTTCTCTGGGCCTGTGTCATCTATAACTTGTGCTAATATAAGAAAGACCTTTTTCATGTTTGTCATGAAGATCAAATGAGATTAGGCAGCAAAGCTTTTAGCAATATTTGCTGATGACACACATTCAATAAATTTTGGTTATAATGATTATATGGCCATCATCCTGACTTCCACGTAAGAGATTCTTAATGCTTCTGTGCCCAACCACCGTGGGACAAAAATTGTTCTCTGCCCAGGAATACTGAATGACTGAAAGCTTTCAGAGGTTGAGTTTATAGAAAATCAAGTGGAGTGTCTCTTGAGACAAAGATCAAAAGGCTTAAGGGATATCATAGACTCTTGTTTTTGAGGATCCATCATGCCATTTATTCTACAGTTATACTTTAGTCTCCTGTACGTGAGGATTCAACTTCCACCGTTCCTACAGCAGGCTTCACCTATTTCAAATATTACAAAGTTCATCTTTGTGTTGTGTTCAAATCTGTGTCCCTATAGCTCTCATCCATTTTAATTCTACTTTTTAAGATGACACAAATGAGTAAGAAGAAAGGTAGTAAACTTTTACAAACACTCTCCTAAAACCTGCCATGCACCATAACGATATTTTATATGTAAGCTCATCCATTTCCTATTTTAGCTGACAATCCTTCAACTAACTAAAAAGCAATTAGTGTGGTTGCCAGAGTATTCTCTTCTCTGAATAAAAGATCTTGAGTTCTATCTAAAATATCCTAAAAGAAATTATTAAGGATCTATTTATATCACAATAATCATTATCTGAAAGCTCTCCACTTGCTTTTTGGTTTTGTATTTTAATGTGTGTGTGTGTGTGTGTTTAGTTCATTTAAACTGTGATACTGCAAAATGACTGTTATACTGAAGAGGAAAATGCATTTCTCACAATTGATTATTCACAACTGTTTGAAAACTTCCCTTGGTTCCCTGTCACCCACCATCAGCAGTCCTGAGCTTTACTCACAAGAAGGCCTCACACATGGAGCAGGTGTTGCCATGAACTTTCCCATCTGGGCCCTTGATGGGGTCATTCTCTCTGGTGCAGAGAAGCTGTCCATTCTTCCTTAATTTGCGGTATTCTCTGCACAATTCCTGTGAAATTGAGGAAGGAAGTTTGAGGTTTTGAATACAGGTTGGATCAGACTGGAAAAACAGCTGCAGTTTAGACTTTTTTTCTCAAATGGGGGTCAGCAAGTGGTTTATTTTAGAATAGTTCTTAGAAGAAATGACTATTTTTAAAAGATAAAAGTTATAAACACTTGACCTAGAAATAGTCACCTATGTACCTGTGTATATGCTCCCATATAAACAAACTGTACAAACGTTTCCTATAGCTTCAGGGAATGTATGAGTTCCCTGAATGCCATCTATGGAGCCCAGGTCCACATGCTCTGACTTTTGGAAAAGTTTCCTTCACCTCAAAGGAAGTTGTGTTCTCAGATTGTCTCTTATTTCTTGACTCACTTTCCTTCTTTTTCTTTTCTTCTTCTTCTGCTCGACTGAAAGAGAATGATTAAAAAAGAGATCAGTAAGGATGATAGAATGTCCAGATTGAAAGTGATCTCAAGTATCATTTACTTTTTGTAGTTAACGTTTAGTAAATTCTTACTATGTGCCTAATCTGGGGCTTGTACCATGAAATCTTCTCAGCTGCATGTTGTAAAACTTCTGTTATAACCCCATGTATAGATAAAAAAACTGACAGACTGGATCACTCCCCCAAGGACACAGAACTGATAAATGTACAATTCAGATGTAAGCCCTAATTCAGAGGCAGTTTTTTAATCTTCCAGTACTCACAATTTCCAATATTCAGTATGTCTGATTACTATCTAGCTTTGCTTTAATCTGCCAATAAATACTTTACTTACATCATCCTTGAAAGCCCACATAGGTCATTCTACCCCTGAGATTCTCAAACTGTTAGCAGGTTGTTCTTGGCATTGAGCTGTATCCCTTCCAGAGATTCTACTCATTGCCCCCACTTTCATCCATAGAGACAGCCTACGGTATACATTCTACGGTATAGATTTAAAAACAAAAGCTACTTGGGTATTTCAAAACCATAACTCTCTCCTTGCTAAGTATGCCATGCCTTAACAGTCCTCAAAGGACATGGTTTGTATTCATTTCCTCTAAATATGTTTTTGCTTTTCTGCTGAAGTGGTGCTCTCACAAAGGAACAGAAAGTTAATCTGGACTCACTGTTTACATTCTCTAGAATCCCTTCCATAAAAACAATTGTGTAGTGAAGAGAGAGATATTGAACATATAGTCACATATATCAATTTATAGCTATACTTAGTGCTTAGTGCTATGAAGGAAACTCCCAGTCATCACGAAGGAACCACTGAGGGGTAGGGACATAGAGTAGGCTTCACCGTGGCTGTTTGAGTGGACGAGACACATGGGAGGGATTCTCTGTGCCAGATGTTCATCTTTCCTATTCCAAGTCGTTCTCTCAGGCCCTGTGTATGAACTAATGTACCGTTTTGCATGCTGATATGTTTGCTCTGTGAATTGTTGTGTGATTTCAGATGACTTCACATCCCACTCTGTAGGGTTGAGATCCTTGTTTACATCTCGTACGCTTACACAGTGATCACTTCAACTGGTGATTGATATGCAGGAATTATTCTTTGGAGTTGGTTAGGAGTGACGTCACCATGATGGCAACATAGGTGGTTCCTAACTTCCCTCCCCCTCCCAAGAACGACTGGCCTCTATTCAAGAACATGACATGACTGACAGAACCCTATAACACAGGGGTGAGGCCAAAGCACTGACTGGACCTTAGAGACCAAGACAGATTGTGTTAAAAGGGTAAGAGAAGGAGCTACATGTGGACCTCCCTCTGTCTCTCTCAAGACAGAGCAATTGTGCAAAAATGCCACTGACAAGAAACAAAACACAATTTAAGAAGTAAAATACAACAAAGCTAACATTAAAAAAATTTAAGACCTGAAGCAGAAAGGACAAAAACTCTTCCTAGTGTTCCCAGCCACAGTGCTACTCACAAGAACACCTCACACATGGAGCAGGTGTTGCCATGCATTTTCCCATCTGGGCCCTGGATGGGGTCATTCTCTCTGGTGCAGGGGAGTCGTCCGTTCCTCACAAGCTTGCGGTATTCACTGCACAGCTCCTGCCAAGACAGAGAAAGAACACTGGGGATACTTGCTTTTATGCCTATTCGAGGTGGAAGACTGGAACATCTACAGGGATAGGAATTAATGTTCTATTTCTTTGACCCCAGGATTTTAGTTGTGTTTCTCTCACATGTAAAATTCAGTTCAGCAAACAAAACTCCTCATTTGCTAAGAGACGGGAACGAGTAAAACATAATAGGGTGTCAAAATATAATAAAAGAAGGGGACAAGTAAACTCCATTATAATCTAAACAGAATAAAATAAGTGCAAACATATTGGTACAAGAAAATCTGAAAACGCAGAGGTTGAGGCCATGAGATCCGATTGTGAAAGCCAGGGGAGATGTCACAGAAAAGGAATAATTTGAGTGAGACTGAAGAGCAAACAGGATTTTCGGGGGTAAGAACGGGATCGGGGAATATGCATACTAGATTGTTAAAATAAATTGAGAAACAAAGTTGGAAACTACATGGGCATACAGCAGAACAGGAACTTCTAAATGAAGGTAAGAAGTCAAATAAGAAGAGATAAGGAGGTTGAGGTGTATCTTGCAGTTAATGATGAGTCATTTGTGGGCTTTAAGCAGATTAATATTATTAATATTTTGAAACTTCAGTCATGTTAGGGAGGATAGTTGGATAAGGGAAAGACTAAATCACAGAGGGAGAAGCAGGAGACTCTAATCTTCTAAGCAACAGGCAATGGCGTGCCTAGGTGGCTCAGTCACTTGAGGGTCCGACTCTTGATTTTGGCTCAGGTCATGATCCCAGGGTTGTGGGATCGAATCCTGCATCAGGCTCCGTGCTGAGTGTGAAGCTAACTTGGGATTCTCTCTCTCCCTCTCTCTCTGCCCCTCCACCACTTGTGTGCTCTCTCTCAAACACACACACACACACACACACACACACACACACACACACACACACAACAATAGGCTATAATAACTTATAGAAGGCTGTGGAAACAAATTATTATAACATTTCAGGGGTAAAAAATCAGGCTTTCTGTGTGCAGAATGAAGGTATTTTGATCCCAACTCAGATGTGAGATTTCAAAAGCTCACAGGTAGAAAATACACATGTAGAGTCTCTGGAAAGTGGTTTACCACAGTCTGTACTGGTGAAACCAGTATTAAAACTCAGTTTTTTCAGACTTCAAATAACTTATTTTTATTGTACAGTGTTAGTCTCTGAGCCAGCAAGAATGGATCAAGCGCCCATAGTATTCATCTCAATGTCGTCTCTGGAGAAAAGAGTTAAGATTTCCTGGGACTTTTTGCTGGGCAATATTGTACCCCCTAGACTCTGAAATATGTTCAAATTATAGGGCCAAGTAGGAGTGGTTGGGTGGATTCCACTCACTGCATATGAGGGTGCTTTCCCAGATTCTCTTCTCCTTCTTGCTTCTTCTTTAGCCTTTTCATTTTCTTTAGCTTCTGCTTGGCTGAATGAGAGAGAAAACCAGAAGAATCTGTAGGACCGACTACAGGCGATTATTTGTCCACATTCTTGCATTGCTAATTTCTCCTCCCTCCTTAGGAAGAGCAATTTTGTCCTTTTTTTACTAAACCAATGAGAGGCGACAAAATAGCCTCCAGTATGGTAAGATGCCATAACTTCTTCACAGTGTTTGCTTAACATTGAGAGAAATATAGTTGCCTTGGGGTCAGAAAAGAAATGTCATCAATGTCCACCAAGGAGGTATCAAAACAGGTACCATAGTGACAGTAAACCTGGAGGCTGAAAGTGGCCTTTACAAGCACATCGATTGGTTCCCTTGTTTCACAGAGAGAAGGTGAGGCAGAGAGGGCGCTGGCTATACTCTTAGGACAGGAGGACAAGACTACAACTAAACAACTTCTCTCCTCCTAAGTCTGTAGTCCATCTATCACACTGTGCGCACCCTAGCTTTATTAATTCACCTTACATGTATTGCTGACTCACAGCTGTGTTATCGAAAAACAAAATACAGGGTGGATGGAAAAAGGCCAATAATTTTCATACACTGATAAACCAAATGAGCTTACATTTGCTTTGCACAATGGAATTGCACTGTATGTACAGTTAACTGATGGTATTTCAGCTACACATGGCTGTCAATCAAAACAACAGGCCAGAGATTTGAAATGTAAATCAACTCCTTAAACTGAGCTCAATCATATAAACTGGGAGCAGTTCCAAATTTTGAAAGCAAACTGCCAGTTCAATTCTAACCTGTTGAGAAACATCACATTATGTACAGTAATATTTAATCTTATAAGGGTTCATGGTTGTTTCATGGGCAACAGCAACTCTAATAATCAATTTCTGCTTTAAGTGTTCACTTTGGGCCCTAACCTCTCCAGAATATGAGATGCCTGCAAACTTGTACAGCAGGTTCACACATGATGCTTCAGCAGTGGGGAGGATTTGATATTTGCACAAGCTCATGGCTGTCAGGATGTTCCAATGGTAAGAGAATGAGTGTAGGGGAAACCGACATATTAAAGTAAGTAGTTCCCAGCTTTATGGCTAACATTCTCAATGTTAAGTGTTCAACTTATTCAACTCCTTTCCCTATTTTGAGCCACAGCTTCCCCATCTATGAAAGTGGCTAGTTCTATTAGACCATCTGTAAGGTCTCTTCTCTCTCTGGCGTTCTTTAGACACTTTGACATTCTATACTCACTAGAAGGCTTGGCACATGGAGCACAGGTTTCCATGCATTTTCCCATCTGGGCCACGAACAGGGTCATTTTCTCTGGTACAGAAAAGTATTCCATTCCTTGCCTGGTGCTGATATTCACTGCAGAGTTTCTAAACAATGAAAATGAGACACTTTAGATATAGTTCTCTATTCTGTTTATAAATTTTAGATGCTGTAAATGAAAGATATCAGAAGAAAGGGAACTGAGGATAAAAAAGAAAACTTTTAGGATTTAGGATCATCCCTAAATTTTGTGATATTTCTCTCTGTGTAGTATTCATCCACGTAAATATTCAGTAAGATATAAATGTAAATATAAATGTGAAGTAGCTCTGTTATCACTCAAGTGGATAAAATAAGGAACTGCAGTATAAGTGATATGATGCAAGTCTGAGTTCAATTAGTGCAAGCACAAAGGGAAGAATGATTCATGGAAGTACAGAGAAGAATTTCTGTCTGAGTTATATATCTTTAGGATGTGTCCAGGAAAACAATGTGGCAAAAAGGCCCCCAAGAGGAATCATAATGTGTGAACAAAGGCGGAGAGGTGTAAAAGACCATGTTATCGTGGGATAACGTATTACTGCCAGAAATAAAGAATTGGCTGGACAAAAAGAGGATGGTTTGGGGAGTGGTCAAAAGGAGATCTTGAAGATAAATCAAAATCAGGTTACTGAACTTTAAAGGGAATTTGGACTTTACTCCTAGGAAATTGAAAAATGATAAATATTTATAGAAGAGAGGAACATAAAATGAAATGTTTGTTTTAGCAAGACCACCCAGCCAGGTGTGTGGAGGAGTTGAATGACTGGAGACTGAAACTGGAGAAATTATAGAAAAAACTAAGGAAAGGAAGGGAGGGAACAATCGAGGAAGGAAGGAACGAATGAACAAACAAATGAAGGAAGGAGGGAAAGAAAGGAAGTAAGGGAAAGAAGGAAGAGAAAGAGGAAGGAAGAAACTGGAAATGAAAGATAAAAGGATGGTTTTGATTTGAGAACTAAAATTTAAGGATTGCAGGAGGGGCGCCTGGGTGGCTCAGTCAGTTAAGCGTCCGACTTCAGCTCAGGTCATGATCTCACGGTTTATGGGTTCGAGCCTCACATCAGGCTCTGTGCTGACAGCAAGCTCAGAGCCAGGATCCTGCTTCAGATTCTGTGCCTCCCTCTCTCTGACCCTCCCCTGCTCTCTCTCTCTCTCAGAAATAAATAAAACATTAAAAAAAACTGAGGATTGCAGGAAAAAAATTGGTTGAAAATGAGGCCTAGACAAAAAGATGGAGTTACAAGAAGTCAGAAGGGGACTCATGAAGTAGGCCGTTTTATGAAACTGTGAACTGCACACTAGAGAAGGTGGGCTTAACTCACTGTAAGAAACAAGTTAAATAGGGTTTCTTCATGGAGTGAAATGGTCCAAATATCCTCTAGGATACCTTCAAATGTTAGCTTTCCAAAATGCCAGTGGGTCATGCCCATATTTCTGACACTATGAAAGCAATGTGGAAGATGAAATGAAACCCGAGGATTGAGGGAGATGTTGGCTAGAAGCATAGAGACTGGGTAGGATGCTAATGCCCTGATGGAAAGGAAATCTATTAGATATATGAGCTAAGTTGGTAGCAGGAGAAAAAAAGACAGATGCCTAGTTAAGAGATGTTTAGAAAGTAGAATGTGGTATGATTTTAAAGGGAGCATACTAAAATGTTACATTGAAGACCTCCAAAATAACTACCATACACATCAGACTTTGAATTCAGATAATGCTTTGGTATTTTACCTTTATTTAGGAACTACTCTACTAATATGACTTGATTAATTTTCTCCAAATAGAGCTAAAAATTGGAATGCCTAATTATTCTTCTATATCTTGTGAACTAATTACTGTAAGTCACTTTCCAGAAGATCTACCAGTAAAGGAGGAAAAATGAATCAACATCAAAAATGCATTCTAGAGTAAAATGTAGACACACACACACACACACACACACACACACATACACACACCCCACAAAAGTCGTAACTAAGTTGATCAAACTAATCATACCTCAATTTCTCTTTTAACTTTAACTTTTTCTTTAGCCTTCCTCAAGTTTTCATGTGCTTTATTTTTTTCATCTGAAAAACGCTGTTTGCTGGAGGAAATAAAAACAAAATAAATACATGAATACAGATGCTATAAATCCTCATGTTACAAAATAGTCATTTAGGCACAGGTGGGAAAAGAGCCACATGCTCATGGGTTCTAATACAAACATTTTCCATCGTCTTAAGTTCCTAGTTGGGTTGAAATCTTCACTCTTCCCTCTCAATCCTTTTATTTTGCCTTCATATATCCACGGAGTCACCATTTTTTGTCATCTTCCTTTCTTTTAAATCCCCTTAGTTAAAATTTTACCTTCTTTGAGAAGACATCCCAGATATCAAAGTGGAAATAAGTTGTATGTCTGTCATTGTGTTTTCATACCTGAATATTCTCTTATGGGATAGTTTTCACTCTGTCTTGAAATGTGTGTGTGTGGGGTGGGTGGGTGCTTATTTGTACTCTTTAACTTTAAGCTTTTTGAGAGCAGGGATCTTCCCTTACACATTCATTGAACATTTGCCCAGTAACTATTTTTTGTCAAGTACTGGCCCAGCCCTTGGGCATACACTACAGTAGCATACACAACAGACACATACCCTGTGTTCTGGGAATTTAGAGCCCAGTAGAAAAGACTAACAGTCAACATATAGTCATAGGAATAACTACACAATTACCAGCTGTGATGATTGTTATGAAATAAAATTAAGAGTTATAAGGATTGATTTCAATTAGAAATTTCAGGAGGTCTTAGCCAAAGAAGGATAATCTTGAAATGCAGTCCACAGAGGGGAGAGACTAGCTGGCCAAGACTAAGACAGACTTGATGGAGGACAGCATAAAGGAAAGAGTATGGAGAGATCAAGGATCTGAACGAGTGACAAGACCTTGTCTGAGACATCTTCATAAATGACATAATTTATATGTTGTGGGATTTGCCCTTCCCCAAGGTCAGATGCCCGTGATGAAAAGATAAAGTTCATCCCATTCACATATGAACTTGAAGTTTTTGTGGGCGTCAACATCTGTTCTGTCACAATGGGATAATTACTGAAGGAAAACAGTCAAAGTCTTGGTACCTGCTTTTACCCTCACTCTGTATTATGACTAGCTCATAAAAAGGCTTACAAAGGTTGTGGGAGGAAATATTAAGAAGTATTTTGTAATCCAGTCTTCTAACTGGAAAATCGAATCCATCTATACTCAGAAACAGACATACATCATGAGGATCTATTTACTAGGTGATATCATGTTTTGCAGAGGACAGAAAACTGCTCAAAAATTCTCAACAACAAAGCTGTACCTTAATGTTGTGCTTACTCCCCGTGCCAATCAACCTCCACTTCACACACCCATTCACTCCAAAGAAACTGCATCTATACTCACAACATTTCAGCACACAGGGCACATTTATTGCCATGCATCCTGCCATCAGGGCCACGAACTGGGTCACTCTCCCGTGTACAATAAAGTCGTCCATTCCTCACTTGGGTTTCAAATTCCTTGCAAAACTCCTTCAAAGAGATAAGTAGTTACACTTAGCACTTTTCTACTCTTTAATGCAGAAAACGTATACCATGGATTTATAGTCACAGAATGTCAGGTGGAGATGTTGGTAAACATATAACATATTAATGAAGATTAATAAGAAATAGTCATTATGTCATGACATTACTTGGTACTTGTATCTACTATGTGGTTTATTAAAATGTAAAAGAGTCTTATAAAGAATTAGGCTGAGCATATATTTCCTAATATTAGATAGCTCTTGTTAACTTCCAAGTCCACGAAAAAAGGATTATAAAAAATAAAATATCTTTTAATGAGTCCCAACAAAGACATAACAAAATGCAGCTTCCAAGACAAAAGAAAAAATGTTGTCAACAAGCAGAAGAGAGAATCTGTGAGACGCGATGTTTAATACTATTAATATGGACCGAGTCAAAACAATCCAGTATGGTTTGCAAGGCAATAGGTGGTATCCAATGACTATGCTTACTTTCATTTGTTCTCTGGGAATCTGTGGCCTCTTTTACTGATGTTCATTTTTATGTGCTCTGCTTCCTTTATTGATGTCTCTTTCTAATATGGTAGATAGCACAAAAAGACTAAATCTAATTTTTCTTCACTCCCCACTGTACAGAGATAAAACATCAAAACTAGTATTTATTTAGAAAACCTTAAAAGGCTCTGACTTCCTCAAATGATCCAAGAAAGGTTTGCACCCAGATTTCCCCATGTTTTGGTTCAGTGGTTTCAGGTTTTTCTCTGTTTGGAAAATCCCACTATTTGATGAAGGCTAAACTATACCTATGTCTATGTTTGTATTTATACCTACCCCAAATTATTCTAGACTTAGGGATCTCTATGTTAAGAAACATGTTTTATGATGGCATATATTACTGCATAACCTACAAGAAATGCTTCTCTCTTTTTCAACTGTGTGACCCTAATCTTCCCATTTCAGCCAAGAAAACATGAGCATAAAGAATGTGGTTTGAAGTCTGAAGACCAGAGCAGCTAGACTGCCTCTAACTCCCTGGGAGGTCACAGCCAAGTCCCATCACCTTCGAGACCTCAGTCTCACCACCTAGACAAGGATGCTTTTGGAATAGATGCTCTTTTTTCTAAATCTAGTATTTGCAATTTTTTAAAAAAGAACTATTTCATTAGGACCCTTTAAAAAAGGATCCTAATTAACTCCCAATAAGAAAATATTTGTTTTTTGGAGGAGCAATGGGTGTGCTCCAAACTTCCTGGTTGTTAACAATCTAGGAATAAAGACGCATAAGACAATCACTTGATAATCATAGCATGGTAACAAAATTACTGCTCAATGGTTCCCATAAAAGAAACAATGATAATTTCAGTTTATAAGTTGTGATTCATCTAAGGAGATTCTGAAGAAATACTTTTTGTGAGCAAACCACTGACAAGTTAATTATGGGGCAGTTATTGAGCCATCACCATAAAGCAGTCCCATTCAATACAATCATGTCCCGTGACCTCACCAAAACAATGACCCCAGCTACAGAGAAAAAGAGAGGAAAACAGCCAAGACAAGGTGAAAGACAATGGAAAAGATCTGTGTTTATGAAGTAATAAAATGCTCAATATTATAAGATGACCCAAAGTTTTTGACTGAAGCTTAACTACCAAAAGAAGGGCTTTTCAAATCTCATTGAATATTCAACAAATTACTGACAACTCTGAATGCTCCACTGTTCTTCGTTTAAACTCTGAACACTCTAGGGTGGGAAATATGCATCACCAAATAATATTATTGAGTGGAAGTTGAGCCCATGACTACCAAAAACTGGACCTAGCACTATCCGTAGGAAAATATTTGTCCATCATCCACAAAAATAAGTATACTTGTTGTGATGCCTCTCCCAATCTGATGGGGGACCCCAAAGGTGGGGCAAAAGGATTCAGTCAAGGCAGAACAAAAGAGATAAAAGTTTGCTGCATATGTTAGTGTAAGGGTGTGGGGGCAGGAGAGCAAAGGTGAGGCTGTCTGCCACGAGGCAGTGGGGACTGTTTTTAAAGGAGGAAGGTGAAAATGGGAACGTTTGGCATTTTCCTTTTTTTGTATCAGTGCCTGGTTGTAAGTAGCCCATTTGTTAGGACATGTGGATATTTTTAGGTGAGTCGCCCCAGGGGCCTCTCCGTATTCAGCCAGGGGGTTAAATTGTGGGCCCTTTGGCCTTGATCAAGTTTCCATTGCTAAAGCCTATTGCCTAGAAGTAGCCTCTAAATTTGTATTAGCACGAAAAGGTACAGAATGTGGAATCACATTCCAACAAGAAAGTAAAATTGAGATCATTTATTCAACCTCCTTAATTTGGAACAAAGAAATTGAGGTCCAGAGAGAAGAGATGACTTGGTCAGTTTCACAGAGCCAGAGCATAACAGAACTATGGCTAAAATTTAGGTGTTCTGACTTCTCAACAAAAAGTTAGTCATTTTGGGGCGCCTGGGTGGCTCAGAGGGTTGAGCGTCCGACTTCAGCTCAGGTCATGATCTCACGGTGGTTCGTGGGTTCAAGCCCCGCGTTGGGCTCTGTGCTGACAGCTAGCTCAGAGCCTGGAGCCTGCTTTGGATTCTGTATCTCCCTCTCTCTCTGACCCTCCCTTGCTCACGCTGCCTCTCTCTACCTCTCCCTCAGAAATAAATAAAACATTTAAAAAATTTTTTAAAAATATTAGTCATTTAGCAACATAACTAATGTCACTGTCATTGAAAGGACAGTTTAATAACAGTGGTGATTTAGGAAATCCAAGCTGTATGATCTACAATGCTTATTCAATTACCAAAAGAATAATTTTTGTATGCTAGGTTAAACAATTAAATCATATAATAATTTGAAAAAAACTTAAAGGTACTTTAAAAACCACAATCTCAGAGTGCCTAGGTGGCTCAGTTAGTTAAGCATCTGACACCTGATTTCGGCTCAGCTAATGATCTCACAGTTTGTGAGACTGAGCCCCACATCGGGCTCTGCACTGACTGTGTGGAGCTTACTTGGGAATCTCTGTCTCTTTCCCGCTCTGCTCCTCCCCTGCTCATGTTCTCTCTTACAATAAATAAATAAACTTAAAAAAATAAAAATAAAAACTACAATCTCAATTTTGGTGTTATTTTTGTTTAAACAGAAGCAAGACTTTTATAAACATAGGCGTCACTGAATGTAATAACCATAGTGGAAAAATGAATAACTCCAATTTGTATCAGTGGGGTCATATATAAAATACACCAGTAATATACTGTTTAAAAAACTCCAGAATCATTTACAAGTTATTCCTGTCTAATTTATATTTATCTTGTATTTAAAAATTTTGCATAAAAATTTTTTTTATTTAAAAAAGCAAAATTAATCTACACTAAACAGAGAGAAGTCTGGGGGAAAATTAAGCAGAATTTAATTAGCATATATTCTGACTTCTATTTTTTCTCTCTCTTTTTCTCAAGCAAGGAGGGAAATTGCATATTTAGGTGGGAAATGCTGTTTTAAAATTGAATTTAATGTATATTCCTAATATACCAGGAATAGTGAACTTGGAGACGTTTGAAATTAAGGGCAACAATTTATTGTAAAAATTAAGGACGATGACATTATTGAAATACCTCAAAGTGTCATACCTAAGTTTGCTAATATTCTGGCCAAAAGAACCAATATGTTGATGAGTAATTTACCTTTTCAGCACTTCGTCGAATTCTGGTTTCACCTTCTTTCTTCGCTTTTTCTTGAGCTTCTTTTAAGCTGTTAAGAAAGAAAACAGTTGGTCAGTTTATGGCTCAATCATATTTGCAGTGTCCCTTTACTAGACAAACTTTCATATCCTTCTCCATAAAACTGGTTAAACCGATTCACCTACAAGAGACAAGCTTTTCCCAGTCTTGCATGAGCCAGAAAATTGCCAAAGATAAGGAAGGGTGTGAAACTGACTCACTGACAGTCAATTAGAAGCTTTGTTCTGTAAAACTAGATGGGTGTGACTCCTTGATTGACAAACAGAAGATTGTCAGGAAAATTCCCTTTAATAGGCAGAACTAAGAGCTTTAATACAATGCTGTGACAAGAGTGAAACCAAACTGAGCATTTGATGTATTGCCATCCACGCCCTTATGTAAACCTTTTCTATACCTTGTGAAGTATTTGTTTGCCTTCAGGTAAAAGCACCTCTGTTAAAAAAAAAAAAAAGCGACATTGAACTAAACTTCTAAGTCCTCTCACATCTATTACCTACTTGCAGTCTTACCCTGGAGACCGGCATTATTAGTTCCACAGAGGAAGACACCAAGAGTTGGGAGGTCAAATTCTCTTTTTTAGCTACTGCATGAAAAGAAACAGAAAGCCACAGAACTGGGGCAGGTTGCAACACTAAAAGCACATGCCTCCTAGATAAGAAAGTGGAAATTAGGCTTATTTCCTGTCTGGAAACCAGTTATAATCACTGCTTTGTAAACCTGATAGGACGTGTCCTTGAATTCTATAACAGCACACTGTAATTTTCAAAGGCAGGTGTGAAGTTTATTTATCTGTTAAATCTCTTCCTGCCTTGATTGTAAAGATCTACTGAAGTAAATGGAGCATTTTAAAGCTTGCTGACATATAGAGAGTCTATACCCTGTTTAACAGCCAGAATGTTAGAAACTCATTGGATGTTCTTCCTGTCACAGCCTCAGTCCTCACAGCAATGTCAGACACTCAGAGAAAGATAACCTGATTCTTCCCTTTCATAAAGTTCCACCTTTCATATTAATAACGGGTTCGGTCACATGACATTATTGTTATCATTATATTTTAAACTAGACTGTTACTTTTAGTAAGAGTCTCTATGCATATTCAAATGAAACAATGCATGTCAAAGGACTGACCTAGAGTATTCCACATGAAACTGCTTTCTAAATTTTAAACTACTGCGCCTTATAAAACACTGTGCCTTGTCCTGTAATTATAATTAAGCAAATGAAGAGTATTGAATATAATAACTAACACATTCATCTCCACTTCTTTGAAGAAACTCTCATAGATGATATAAATTAAAAAGAAAAGAAGCCACTCTGAGAGCAAGGACTATTTCACCTTATGAAGACAAAGAATTGTATGCCTCATGCAAAGGGCTGTATCTCTCTGTGAGTGGGTCTCAGTATAGCAACCAAATGCATCCTCATCAAGTTCACCCACGTGGCTTGCTTGGGGATGATGATACTTACAAAAGCTCAGCACACATCGCACACTTATTTCCATGTGTTTTTCCATCAGGGCCAAGGACTGGATCATTCTCCCTTGTGCATCCAAGTCTCCCATCCTTCACATAAGGCCGAAAAGCACTACATACATCCTGAAGAACAGGGAAAGGAATGTGAATTTCACCATACTGATTGTAAAGACTTTCACATTGCTTTCAGAATTTTTATAATTCTCAGTGCTTCTCTGCCCAATGCATAGTAACCACCTGGAGCAGTACCAGAGACCTAGAGGTAGTTTAGTAAGTACTGTATTAATCATGTGGTTAAGCATGGTGCCCATTTACCTATTCACTTATTATTAAACTCAAATACCCTAGTATGTGCTACGGGAGGACAGTCCTTGCACTCAACTTGCTCACATCTACTGGGGGACACAAAAAGACACTTAATGTGCTGGGTGCCTGGATGGCTCAGGTGGTTAAGCGTCTGACTTCAGCTCAGGTCATATCTCATCAATTCATGAGTCTGAGCCCCTGTGTTGTCAATGTGAAGCCTGCTTCGGATTCTCTCTCCCTCTCTCTGCCCCTCCCCAACTTGTGCTTTCTCTCTCTCCAAAATAAATAAATAAACTTTTAAAAAAATACATGATGTGCTAAATGTCCTGATAGGTGTTCTAGGAGCATAGAAAGGGCACCAAACCTTGACTTAGGCAAAACATTCAGGTAGAAAAAGTCAAATGTGACATGTCTGAGATATTTCTTTCTTCTATCATCACAAGAGCACAGAATTTTAGCACAGAAAAAAGCTATTTAATACAAATCTCACTTTTAGATATGGAAACACTGGTACAGTGTGGGTAAGTAATTTGTCCAAGATCGCCCGACAGTGACAGTGCTAGGGTTTCAATTCAGATTTAATGACTGATGTGTAGTGCCATTTCTACTACAAATGTAGTTTCCTTTTGATTGACTGACTGACTGAATGATTTCTTTCTCTTTTTCACAGAAAACAGAAAGAAAGCTGAAAGGTCTAACTATCAAATTAGCCCGCTCCAGTTTCAGGAACTCTCAGTTGCTTTTCATCTTAACAAGCCGTGTTTAAACGGGCAGGAATTGTTTCCTTCCTAACACCCCACCCAAGAAGGAAGAAGAGAGCATCGTCTTTCTCTCTGAAGTCAGCCTCCCAACGTTTCCCACCATTTTGACACTTGTCCTCACCTGCTCTGGATTACTGGTCTCACATTCCCCTTTGCTTTTTATGCCAACTTGGGACCTGGTTTTGCTGGAAATGAAAGTTAGTAGACACAGAAGTTTAGCATCACAGAACATCTTACCATTGAAAAATAACTTATTGTCATTGTATTATAATTCTCTTTATCCTTGAAAACAGATGTCACACTATATTCTCTTCTTCACTTACTCTTTCTAATGAGAGCTTGTGTTTATAGCTTGGAGTCAAAGAAATAGAACCGTAGGAGGACTCATAAGATTCAGACCTGAAAATATGATTTCCAGAATTTTCCTTCCTGTGTCTATAGGAGATCCATATCAGAAGAGAGGGGAAAAGCACACCTTGTAACTAGATATGCCCTCAAAAACTATGCTGCCGTCAATGATTTTTTTTTAAATATATGAATTCAAGTTTATGGGATGTAACTTGCTACTATACTATTCTTTCATTTATGCTGACTAATACTTTAATTGTCATGGAAAGTACCTAAAGTCCTAAGAATTTTATTCAGTCTAATAGCCCCTGAAAGCATTATGGTTCTGAAAACAGAACCATAAATGTATAATACACTTTCTCCTTCATAAAAAGATAAAAACCACAACATTGGTATAACAATTAAAAAAACAATATAAAGAGAAAAATGAAGCCATTAAAAGCAGTAAGAAAAAAGCTACATCAAAAGATACCATTCGAGGGAAAGAAAAAGAATTGAATCCCAATGTTATTGCAGTCTCCCAGTAGATGGAGCTAAGACAGAAACACAATGAGCAGGATGGCTCTCACTGTATAATAAAAGGAGTATACCAGAAATCAGGGGAGAGAAATTTACACCTAAAACAGAGAGTTAAAGAATCTATCACAAGATCCCCCACATAAAGCACAGTAGTAATTAAATGTTCAGTGTGCTCCTAATAGTGTTAGAAGATACGTGTCTAACAAAGCCTGTCTGTTCTCCCCATGTCTATCTGTGTTCTCCGTTTATGTGTTGGCCACTGGTGAGAGTTGAAGGCATAATTTCAGAGCGCATCCCTGAAAATGCAGTAATGTGAGGGACCAGAGTGATTCCATTCAGTTGTGTTTTGGTAAAGATACTTATTACAAGGAAAGATAAAGCTTGCAGAACCTTGAAGACTGAATATTTACCATATCCTTTACTGGCCCCAAGCACTGATTGCTATCATTTTTGCAAAAAACTGAAGAGTAGACAATTCAAGGTTGAGGCCAGAAGCCAGAACCTAAAAAGCAGGTATGCCATCTTGTTGACTGAAGACAATTGATAACCAAACATTAGCACTGAGGGTGGAGAAAGATCCAAAGAGGGACAACATATTGGACAGTGAGATGCGTTAGCTATGTAACAAAGGTTGAATAAATGGAAAGAAGTTCAATATTAAAAGTTCCAATTAGTCTACTCTAATATTATAAATTACTGAGCACTTAATAAAAAAATACTTTGATGATTAAATAATTCTCTGTGAAAAAAGATATACTCCTAGACAAATAGAAATAGATAGGTGTCTGTATATATATGTATGTGTGTATGTGCATATACACACATGTGTACTTACATGTGCATGTATGTAAATGTATAATTTAGATATATCAGATGTCTACTTCATAGAGACACTGTTAACTATTTGATAAGCTGTATACAAAAGTGCTTTGTAAAATATAAAGTGTGACATGACATATTTTTTTCCTTAAAGATATAGTAAAAGGAGGGGCGCCTGGGTGGCTTAGTTGGTTAAACATCCGACTTTGGCTCAGGTCATAATCTCACAGTTTGTGGATTGAAGTCCTGCATCTTGCTCTGTGCGAACAGCTCAGAGCCTGGAGCCTGTTTTGGATTCTGTGTGTGTGTCTCTCTCTGCCCCTACCCCACTCATGCTCGGTCTTTCTCGGTTTCTCAAAAATTAATAAACATTAAAATTTTTTTAAGTCTTTATTTTATTTTGAGAGACAAAAAGCAAGTGGGGTGGGGACAGAGAGAGAGGGGGACACAGAATCTGAAGCAGGCTCCAGGCTCTGAGCTGTCAGCACAGAGCCTGATGCAGGGCTCGAACCTACGGACTGTGAGATCATGACCTGAACTGAAGCTGGACGCTTCGACTGAGCCGACTGAGCCACCCAGGCACCCGTAAAAATATTTTTTAAAAAATAAAGAATACAGTAAAAGGAGTGGTCCTAATAATTTATGGATGGCTAACTCCCATGAAATGAATTGATTTTAAAGACTCTAAGAAAAGAATGTGTCCTGTAATTATACAGAGAGCATGCATTAGGGAGAAAGACTGCTGCAGATACTCACGCATTCTCAGCACACAGCATACATTTGTTGCTGTATGTTTTCCCATCAGTGCCACAAACAGCTACATATTCCCGAGTACAGATAAAATCCCCACTTTTTTCTTCTTTCATGAAATCATCGCAATTCAACTGCAAGAGACATTATCAAGGAACATCAAAATACAAGAGATAAAATATTCCTTAGGTACATATAAGAGAATATTTTAAACCCACAACAATATAACTATACTGGAGAACAAAACAGGTTGAGGAGACTACAGTACACCAAAAAAGTCATGGATGATAAATCATGGTCCAAGAACAGAGATACAATTAGATTTCAGGAGAAAGAATTTCTGTTATTTCAGGAGGTCAAGTCGCCTCTCTGAAATTTAGTATACTGCTTACCTGTCAAATCCCGCCTGTCTTCTCTACAGAGTGGTAATGAGGCTCAGTAGGTAATGGATATGAAAACTCTCTGTAAACTATAAGCTACAATAAAGTTTTTATTATTATAGATTAGGGTAGTGATCAGGAGCCAGTTTGCTGGGTTCTTAATTCTAACTCTGCCACATACTGGGTGTGTGATTTGGGAGTTACTTAACCCCTCTGGGGTTTAGTGTTCTTACTTGCAAAATGTATACAATATTACTTAACCTCTCAGGATTACAAAGAAGTTTCCATATATGAATATGTGCACTGAGCTTAGAATAGTGCGTGGCATATTGTTACCACTGACTGTTGTTGTTTTGTTATTTTAAACATTTTCCCTAGAGACAATCAGGCCAATAAGACTAAGATATTTGAGCATTGGAAGAAATGCCCACAGGTCAGCTCCAGTAATATGACCTGTATTTAGGGACATAGCTATGCGGGAGGAAAGCAAATGCTTGAGGTGATACCTGGAGACCGGCGTTTGAATCTCAGACCTGCCACCCACTCACTTCACCTCTTTGAACCTCACTTTCCTCCTTGCCTGACAAATGGAAATTCACACCCTATGTATATTATAGATTTGTGCCGAGGATGAAATGAATATTTGAGAAACTTTATTTGGTAACACTATTGTGACATGAGCTGATTAAAGATCTCAAGTTAACTTGCATTTAATTTCTATCGAAAAGTAAATAATAACACAGGGTTTTTTTATATGATCACATGGGAAAATAAATTTTTGATGTTACTATCATAAGAAAAATATTTAAAATATAAATGTGGAAAACTTAGAATACATAGACCTGTGACCTAGTATGTCACACAATAGAAAGAATAAAAGTACAATGGACGCAATTATATAAATGAATTTGTGAACCAAAAGGTGACAATGAGGACTCCAAAGACAATAAAAATGGGAAAAGAATGTAGAATAGTAAAGAAAAGCTATGGAACATACCCGACTGTTCATGTCATATGTTTAGGAAGAAGTAAAAATAGAGTGAAAACAAGGTAAGTCATGGCTATATGTGTTATTTCACTTGTTCAGTTGTTCATTTGTTCTTTAAAATCCATTACACATTTACTAGGCTCTGGGCTTCTACTAGACTAATATACCACCACAGCAAAATGAAAGAAAGAAAGAAAGAAAGAAAGAAAGAAAGAAAGAAAGAAAAGAAATAAGAAATGGAATACATGCTCTAAGGACTTTACATTCTGATGAGAAGACAAAGACCACGAATATGATCATTTTAAATTATAATAAATGCTATGAAAAATAAATTGAACAATACCCAGAATGGTGGCTGGTTTAAAGACAATGTCAAGAATGGTCTCTCTGTAAAGGTAACATTTGAGGTAAGACGGAATTAATGAGGAGGAGCCAGCCACTAAAGATCTGAGGGAAGAATATTCCAGGCACAGAAAAACTACAATTGCAAAGGGTTTGTGAGAGGAACTAGATTGTCCTGTTTAAGGGGCACAAAGAAGTGTGGCTGAAGTAGAGGGCAAAAGCAGGAGAGCTGGCGGTTTTCTCTCTAAGGTCATATCTGGACAAACGACAGAAGCATGGGTGATAGGGACTGACTTTATTAACTTGGGACAATCACTGCGATTCCCCTTGACCAGCAAAAGCAACAGCAGCATACCAGGTCACACGTGTTGGCAGGGTGATGACGGGGCAGATCAAAAGCCCAGCTGTGCGGTGAGGAGAACAGGTGCACCTCATCTCTACTCCACCTCCTCCTCCCCCTCCAAACTCCAAGGGCTGGTAGATCACAACCTACGGAGAACACCTCTTCCTAATGCGCACAGATGGACTGCTAATCAGAGTGGGAACAAACTGGAGGAGCAACACTGGTTCCAGAACATTCTGATCTAGGCTTCATCCCTTTTCTTATCCTTACACTCAACAGGAAAGGCAGAAACTGAAGCGTGGCCTTGAATGCCATCTCACTCACTCTAGCAGAAAAAATAACTAAAGCTATTATGGAATCTGAGAGTAAATATATTTGTATATGTGAGGAGCAAAACAACATGAAAGAAATATGGTAATGTGAGCAATACTCAGTTGAAGCAGAATTAGTGGAATGCATAGAAAAATAATTTATCAAGTATAAGTATATTTTAGAGAGGTAAGAGAAAATATTTATAACATAAAATAAGAAAAAAGTTATAAGGAAAAAAACTGGAAGTTTTAGGTATGGAAATATGTAAATAGCAATAAATAAAACAATATAAAGAATAAAAGAAGGATAGGTACAAATACCTAATGAATTTGTGGACCAGACAGTCAGAAAGTGAAACTCTCATAAAAGACAATGATAAAGGAAAACAAATTTAAAACAGAAAATTTAAAGAACATGGTGAATAGAATTAGAAGTCCCCAAAAGAAGGCAAACATATATAGAAAAACATATTTGAAGAAATAAGGAACATTTTTAGAATTAATGAAAACTGAAAAAACAAGAGAAAGAGAAATAGCATCTGGTCAATAACAAATTGGAGGTTTAGGGAATTTTAGGCAAACAAGACTAGCCTAACATATGTTAGGGGAGAAAATACAGATATTGACAAAAAACAAGGATGTTCGCAATAGTGATTAAAATAATTATAAATATGGATATTTGGTTTAGGCTGGTCATAATAAGAACAAAAATAGATATGAGACCTTCAACTCATCATCACAGAAAAGCTGGAAAGAAGAAAATAATTTTAAAATATGTTTTTATTAAAGTCTGATAACTAAAAATATGAAACATTTGGAGAACCAAGTCCTAGTAAAACAGAAATAACAAACTGTAAATGGGCTAAACACACAAATTAAAATACAATTTGTGATTGGATTTTAAAAATCAGGATCAAATCAGGTATGGATGGTAAGAGAATAGTTAAAATTAAAAAGCACACAGATATTAAAACAATAGGATAAGAAAAGATACAAGGTAAAAATGAATAAGAAGAGGGCAGATGCAGTAATATTAATCCTAAAAATGTAGAATTCATTCTAAAATGCATCACAAGTGACAAAGAAGGACACTATATAAAGTAAAAGGAAAAACAGAACATGAAGATGTAGTAAACATTGAGGATTCATTCAGTTAATTATACAGGCTTTAACTGTATCAGACTACAACCATCAGAATGTGATAGAATTAGATAAACGAGGGGGCGCCTGAGTGGCTCAGTCAGTTGAACATTCCGACTCTTGATTTTGGCCCAGGTCATGTCACAGTTCAAGAGATCGCACCTTGCATTGGGCTCTAGGCTGACAGCATGGAGCCTGCTTGGGATTTTCTCCCTCCCTCTCTCTCCATCTCGTCTCTCTCTTTCTCTCTTTGTCTCTTTCTCTCTCTCAAAAATAAATAAACTTAAAGACTTAGATAGGGGTGCCTGGGTGGCTCAGTCAGTTAAATGACTTCAGCTCAGGTCATGATCTCATTGTTAATGGGTTCAAGCCCTGCTTTGACTCTGGGCTGACAGCTGGGAACTTGGAGCCTGCTGCGGATTCTGTGTCTCCCTCTCTTTCTGCCCCTCCCTGTCCACTCTCTGTCAGTCTCTCTCAAAATTAAATAAATACTTTTAAAAATTAAAAAAAATGAATTAGATAAATCAGTAGCTGGAGTTATGGATTTAAGCATGCACTCCTCAGAAACTGATAGACCAAGAGTAAAAAGTTAAGATGCTTAAGCCATTAGATTTTGATAGAAAACTACACCTATGACACAGCAAGTAAACATTTTTTCTCAAGCCATAAGAAACATTTATAAAAGTGTAATATTTATTAGGTCACTAAGAAAGTCTTAGGAAATTCCGAAAGATCAATGTCATATGGTCTATGTTCTCTGACCAAAATTTGATAAAATCAAAGTTAATTTAAAATAGGTTAAGTGCCACATATTTGAAAATCAAATAATGTAATACTAAATAACTTAGCAAGGGAGGAAAATTTAAGGAATCTCTGGCAAAGAATGACAAACGGAAACACTTGAAGTACAAATCTTGAGATAGGTAATCATTAATATCTTTAAATACCTTTGTCATAAAATTTTAAAAGTTAAAACTTTTAAAACTAGGTATTCCTAGTAGCAATCCATTATAAAATGTGCAGGAGAGCAAGCATATAGAAACAAAAATGAGTGACACAAATAATATAAACAATAGAGAAGATTAACAAAAGAGCTGATATGATAGATTTCTAGTACAACTGACAAGAAAAAGAGAAGATGGAAATAAAAAATACAAGCAATAATCATTGAAAATAACTGTGCAAATGTTGAGATATACATATAATAAAAGCAAATTAGGAGTGTCCATATGCTAAAACATCTGAAAACCAAAATGGAGATATGGCTAAAAGAAAAGTGTAAAACACCCTCCATTGTTTAATTAAAAAAGTTGAACAGACCAGTAAGCATTAATCTAACTGATATACTGGTCTGAGATATTCCCTCCCCAAAATGCCACAGTCCTAATAGCCTTAAAATCCATTTTTCAAAGTTTTAAGTTAAAAGGAAAACTAATACTGAATAATAATAATTTATAAGTTATTCCAAAAATTGAGAAAGTATGTAAACTGAAAACCAATTATAGACAGTTTTACTTAGGTTTTACTTAACACAAAATTCATGAATTTTAAGTGTATAATTCAATGATTTGGGGTTAATTTATGGAGTTTTATAACCATCACTATAACTCAGTTTTAGAATATGTCTGTCACCCCAAGAGTTTCTTTCCCTTGTGACCATTTACAATTAATCCTCATTCCCAGCTCTAACCTAGGCAACCACAGACTTCTCTGACTATAAATTTACCTTTTCTGTATATTTCGTATAAATGGAATAGTAAATATCCAATTGTTTGATTCTAGCTTTCACTTTGCCTAATGTGAAAGTCATAACAATATCAGTAGTACTTTCTTTTTGTTTCAGAATAATATTTCATTCTATAAATGTAGTTCATTTTCTTTATCCATCACCAGTGGACTTTCAGACTCTTAGATCATTTCTAGTTTGGGATCATTAAAAAGAATGCTGTTATGAATATCCACATGCATGGCTTTGTATGGACATATGTTTCCACATCAGTGGGGTGGAAAGAGAGAGTGTGTTTTATCTTGAAGGAGTGTGGGATTTTGTTAAATGCCTTTTCTGTATCTATTGAAATAATCATGTAGTTTTGTCCTTTATCAATGTGGTGTAGTAGATTTTCTGTTGTTAAACCAATCTTGCATTCCTAGAATAATTCCCACTTGGTCATGGTTTTATCCTTTTTATGTTGTGTATTCTGTTTACTAATATTTTGTTAGAAATTTTTCCATGTATGTTTATAAGTAATATTTGCCAGTGGTTTTCTGTAGTTGGGTTATCTTCCTTTGTTTTTTTATAACTTAAAAAAAGTTTATTATTTATCTTTGAGAGAGAGAGACAGAAAGAGCATGAACAGAAGATGGGCAGAGAGAGAGGAAGACAGACTCTGAAGCAGGCTCCAGGCTCTGAGCTGTCAGCACAGAATCTGATGCAGGGCTCGAACCCATAAACTGAGATAATTATCTGAGCTAAAGATGGACGCTTAACCAATTGAGCCACCCAGGTGCCCCGCTTCCTTTGGATTTTGTATCAAAATAATACTGGCTGTTACTTCTTCTATTTCCCAAATGAGTCTATAAAACATTGGTATTATTTCTTCTTTCAGTATTTGGTGGGGATCAACAATAAAGTCTGAACTTTTCTTTGATTAAATCATGATTTCAATTTTTTTTTTTTGCTTGCTATACATCTATTATAATTTCCTAATTTTTGGGTCAGTTTTTACTAATTCATTTATTTCTAGGATTTTTTCCATTTCATGTCAGTTGTCTACTTTTTTTGTGGCACTAATTTGTTCATAATACTCTACTATAATCCTTATAATTTCTCCAGGCCATATATTGATATCTCATATTGCATTCCTGATTTTGGTAAGTATTGTCTTCTCTCTCTCTCTCTCTCTCTCTCTCTCTAAGGTCAATTTATTTAAAGGTTTGTCAGCTTTGTTAATCTTCTCAAGGAACCAATATTTTGCTTATTAACTTTTTTTATTGTTTTAATAAAGTTTTGTATTTTATCGATTTGTGCTCTAATCTTTATTATGTCCTTCCTTCTGCTTGGTTGAGGTTTAGTTTGCTCTTCTTTTTCCTTTTTTTTTTTAAATTATTTTCTTTTGTTTTAATGTTTGTTTATTTTTGAGAGAGAGAGAGAGAGAGAGAGAGAGAGTGAGTGAGCAAGCATGAGCAGGAGAGGGGCAGAGAGAGAGAGAGAGGCACAGAAACCAATGCAGGCTCTAGGCTCTGAGCTGTCAGCACAGAGCCCAACGCAGGGCTCGAACTCACAAACCATGAGATCATGACCTGAGCTGAAGTCTGGGGCTTAACAGACTGAGCCACCCAGGTACCCCTGCTCTTCTTTTTCTAAGTTGCCTCATGTGGAGGTTAAGAGTATTAACTTGTGAACTTTCTTCTGATTTATGCATTTAAAGCTCTATGTGATGCTTTAGCTAAACACATAAGTTTCAAAATACTATGTTTTTAAAAATTTTATTCAATTCAAATTGTGTTCTAATTTCTCTGAAGATTGTTTCTTTTATCCATCAATTTTTTAGAAGTATGCTGCTTTAATATGCAAATATTTGGGGATTTCCATTATTTCTTTCTCTTGTTGGTTTTGTAATAAATTCTATTTTTCAGAAAATATACTTTGTATGGTTTTAATTCTTTTAAATTTATTGAGATGGGGCACCTAGGTGGGGCACCTAGTCGGTTGAACACCCAACTCTTTTTTTTTTTTAATTTTTAATGTTTTATTTATTTCTGAGAGAGAGAGACAGACAGCTTGAGCAGGGGAGGATCAGAGAGGGAGATACAGTATCTGAAACAGGCTCCAGGCTCTGAACTAGCTGTCGGCACAGAGCCTGACACGGGGCTCGAACCCACAAACCGTGAGATCATGACCTGAGCCAAAGTCGGACGCCCCACCAACTGAGCCACCCAGGCGCCCCTGAACACCCAACTCTTGATTTCTGCTCAGGTCATGATCCCAGGGTTGTGGGATCAAGCTCCACATTGGGCTCTGGTTGAGCATGAAGCCTGATTAACAGTCTCTCTCTCTCCCTCTCCTCCTTCTCCCCCACTCACACTCTCTCTCACTCTCTCTAAAAAAATAAAAATAAAAAAAAATTATTGAGATATTTCATATCCTAGTATATAGTCTATCTTGTAGAATGTTCTATTGTTTCTTGAAAAGAATGTACCTTCTGCAATCACTGAGGAAATACTCTCTATATTTTAGTTAGTTCATAGTGTTGTTCAAGTATTCTATATCTTTGATGATATTTTGTCTAGTTGTTCTTTCAACTTTTAAAAGTACAGTGTTAAAATTTCTAACTATTATTGTTGAGAAGTCTCTTTCTTTCATCATAGCATATTTAGTTTCACGCATTTTGAGCTTCTGTTAGTAGGAGCATATACAGTTATAACTGTTATATCTCTTGGTGTATTAATACTTTTAAAATTATAAAATGTCCAGGGGCNTCTTAAAAAAAAAAAAAAATAAATAAATAAAAATAAATATATAAAACGTCCCTATTTGTCTCCAATAATATTTGACTTAGTATCTATTTTGTTAGTAGGATAGCAAATCCTGCTCTCTAGTGTTATATTTGTCATGGTATCACTCTTCATTTCAGACTCCTGTGTCTGTGGATCTAAGGAGTATCTACTGGAGACAGTTTATAGCTGCTTTTCTTTTTATCATTCAACAATCTATGGCTTTTGATCAGAAAGTTTACATCATTTACATTAAGAATAATTATTGATATAGTTATATTTATATTCACTATGTTTCTGTTTGTTTTCAATATACTCTTGTCGTTTTTACTTCTCTGTTCTTTCATTACAGCCTTCTTTTGGGTTAAATATTTCTAGTGTGTCTTTTTAATACTTCTGTTGAGTTTTAACATTTATCATAGATGTCATTTTCTTCTTGGTTATTCTAGTGATTATCATATTCATCCAAGTTTATCACAATCGATTACAGATTAATATTTAATTCTGGTAAAATATAGACATTTTTCCCCTACATAGCTCTATTTCCTTTATTCCCGTTGGCACTATGGTTATCTAAAATATTTTATTTATACACCCAATAAAACCGCATTATAATTATTTCTTTACAAAATATTATATTGTTAAAAGAAAGTAGGTAAAAATAAGGGAAATATATTTATAAAGTAGTTCATATTAACCCATATATTTACCATTTCTGGTTCTTTTCACTTCTTTCTGTAAATCCAAGTTACCATCTAGAAGTAATTTCCTTTCATCTAAAGGACTACCCTTATTATTACTTGTAAAACTAGTCCGAAAGCAACAAATTTTCTCTGATTTCACTGATTTGGAAGTGTCTCTATTTGACTTAATTTTTATGGGTTAATTTTGGTGAATATAGAATATGGATAAACATTTTATTCCCAACAGTTTAAGCATGTCATACCATTATCTTCTGGCTTTTATTATTCTAGATGAGAAACCAGTCATTAATTATAACCATTATATAGAATGTGTCATTTTTCTTTTTCCATTTTAAAATTTTTCTCTTGATTTCAACATTTTAATCATGATAGGCTTAGGGGTTGATGTCTTTGTATTCATCCTATATGGGACTTGTTGAAATTATTGAATGTGAAGAGTAATTTTTTAAAAATCATACTTGATACATTTCAGGCCATTATTCCTCCAAACAATTGTTCTGTCTATTTGATCTCTTTTATTTTTGGTGTTTCTATTGCACATGTATTGACATACTTGCTACCTCAGGGACTCTTTGACTATGTCCATTTTTAACCAATATTTTTCTACTTCCATTGTTAATTTTTATTTATCTCTCTACAAGTTTACTAATTCTTTTTTTATGCAGCCTCAATTCTTTTTTTATTGAGCCTCCTACTGAATTTTTTATGTGAGTTATGCTATCAACTCCAAAATTTCTATTTGAGATATATATCTTTGTCTATCTCCATCTCTATTTATTGGAAATGTGCATTTATTTATCCTTTGTTATTATACTTTCTGTTAATTATTATTATACTTTCTGTTAATTACTATTAATAGTTTAAACTATTTAAACACATTGAAAATAGCTGCTTCAAGTCTTGTCTGCAAAATCTAACCTCCAGAGACACTCCGATAGTTTCCCCTGGCTTTTATTCCCCCTGAGTATGGGTCATACATTCCAGTAAAAAATAAAGTCTCTACATTCCAGTTACTAGTTTCATATTTCATAATTTTTGTTGAAGACTGGACATTTTGGATAATGATTTCACCATAAAGAATATCTTTGCTGTTTTATTGCTTATTTGCATCTTTGGCTCTGATTTCTTGCTGTCATGTGGAGCTGTTGATGCCTCCGTAAAGAAAATGTTTATGGTTTTATTTATTTATTTTTTCTGATCGGGTCTCAGGGTGCCTGGGTGGCTCAGTCAGTTAAGTGTCCGACTTTGGCTCAGGTCATGATCTCATGGTTGGTGGGTTCGAGCCCCGCGTTGGACTCTGTGCTGACCAGCTAGCTCAGAGCCTGGAGCCTGTTTCAGATTCTGTATCTCCCTCTCTCTGTGACCCTCCCATGCTCATGCCGTCTCTCTCTCTGTCAGAAATAAATAAAACATTAAAAAAAAAAGATTGGGTCTTTAGGTTTTTGTTTCCATATCTCTATAGCTTAGCGGATGGCAAATGACTAGAGACAGTTTGTGCTCAAACATCTCAAACTAGTAAGGTTTTCATTTCCTGTAGACAGGTCTGTGTATATGGGGGAGGGCATTCAAAATTCAGAATATATTTGCATCTACCTAGGATTTGCTTTCCCCTGGGATTTTTTTCATGTGTGTTTTCTTAAGTGGTTGTGCACAATATTATGGCCAGCTAAGACTTTGTGAATTGCTTGGTCTTTCTTGGCTCTCTGCTGCCTATGTGTGAAGACTCAGCCAGGAACATGCTTGCCTCAATCATGTTACCACTTCAGGCCATTGTCCTCACTCTGGGTAAAGATCATGACATCTATTGAAAGCACATCTGGATATAATTGTTCCTCACTGCCCTAAATTACTTCAATAAGACAGTGCAGTTGCTGACCCTCATAGCCTGCCTGGCTGGTGAACATTCTATACCAACCCAGTAATAAGAGTATCCCTCAGTAAGAACATCACAGACTCGCATTGTTCTAAAATCAAAGTTTAGCAGTTTTTCAAGCATAAATGCTTATCAGATTGACATAGGTTGCTGGTCAATTTCCAGAGTGTTATAATGATTGTTTTGGTCAATTTTGTCTAGATTTATAATTGCTTTTTGGGGAAAGGATTTGCTAACCTTGTTATTCAGCTATAACCTGAAGTGCCACCTCTAAGGGTAACTAGAGGTAATTGATATTGATTTCAAAACCAGATATGAATACTTAAAAAGAGAAAAGTATACACTCATTTTACTTATGAACAGTTTCAAATTTTCTAAATACTGACTATTCAAATTCAACAGTGCTTTGGAAATATATCATGGCTAAGTATGATTTACCCTAAGAAAACATGAATAGTTTAACATTAGCAAATTTATCAAGAAATTTATTACATTAATAGACTGAAAGAGAAAAATTAGAAAATTATTTCAATAGTTGCAGAAAAGGCATTTGATAACGATCAAAACAGATTTAGAAGATTAAGAATAGAAAGAAATTTTTTAACTTGCTATAATTTATTTTAAAAACACCTACAGTAAACATACTTAATGGAGAAACTTTAGATATATTCTTTTTAATATATGAAGAGAGGGCAATCTGATGTTCATTATCATCACTACTATTTAACTATTGAATTCAAGATGCTGGCCAATGATATAAGAAAAGAAAAAGAAATAAAGTAGTGATGAAATCCAAAAGGAAGTTATGAAACACCTACCATCTCGTATTATGCAGATAATGTGATCAACTACCAAGAAAAAATGATAGAATTAACAGATAAACTATCAGAATTAACAGAAGATATCATAAAGCTGTTCAGTGTAAGATTAACCTATAGAAATCAAAAGAATTTTTCTATACCAACAATAACCAGATAAAAACACCATAAATAAAATACCAATGAAAATAGCAATAAAATTATAAATTTTGGAGGCATTAGCAAAAATTATAAAAATCTCTGTTGAGAATAGACTCCATGAAGTACACAGAAATTATTATGAATTAATGATAAGGTATTCTGTGTTCTTGAGTTGGTCAAGTTACTCCTATAAAAAGTCAATTTTAGGGGCACCTGGGTGGCCCAGTCTGTTAAGCGTCCAGCTTTTGCTCAAGTCATGATTTCGTGGTTTGTCAGTTCACAGCCTACATCTGGCTCTGTGCTGACAGCTTAGAGCCTGGAGCATGCTTCACATTCTGTGTCTCTCTCTCTCTGCTCCTTCCCCACTCACACTCTGTCTCTCTCAAAAATAAATAAACATCTTTTAAAAATTCAATTTTACTCAAATTAATTTACAAATTCTTTGTATCCCTAATCACTTTGGGTTCCCAAACTCAAGTTAGATTTTCCATAAATTGAATAAACTATTTATTTGTAATACATGGGAAAATACACATCTATGCATACCTCAGTCAACTTTGAAAAAGATGAATTAAGTAAAGGGACTTGCCTTATTAATTACTAAAGCAATGAACTCATCTAAACAGAATACTTAGAAACACACACATACACACATATAAACTTAATATTCTACACAGTTGACAACCTAAATCATAAATAAATGAATCAATCAATTAAAAAATAGTCTCTGCACAGACCAAATACACTAAAGATTATGAGGAAATGGATGAGGGTGATAGAAATGAAATGGTAAAAAGGAGTCATATTTGGGATATATTTTGGAGGCAACACCAATGAGAGTTGTAGATGGAATGGATATTAGAGTTGGAAAATGAAAAAAATGACATACTAGTGAAGGAGAAATTGATGATGCAAGAGAGAAAGAATGTCTGTAGGAGGAAACTTCTTGAACTGAAAAACACCTTATTCTGAAAGTGAGGATCAGGGTTGATTTTTGATGTGAAGAATCTAAGCACAAAAAATGGGTAGATTTTTCTCTCTTATAGTAGAGAGAAAGTAACAACAATAACAGTATAATTACATGAACCCATTCAAACACAAATAAGTAAAAATCTAAACAGAAGTTACCTGAAAGACCCAGAGACAAATATGAACTACCTTAATTTACAAGTACTTTCCTAGGTGGCAAAATAAGTAACCATAAGAACTTAGGAGGTAAAAATTATGTAACTCAGGCATAAAATGATTACAGAAAGGTATAACATCTTAAAATTTCAAATTTTCTTAGACGTCCTACTTGATTAAAATTCAGTAAATATATGCTTACACGTGAAAACACCTGACTAGCAATATTTAGAAATAGCTTTGTTAGAATTGGTATGTTTGTGTAATTCAGTTTTTGGTTTGTATTTGCTTGTATTTTATATTTTAAAACATCATTTATTAGTTTCTCATGAAGGAGAAAGATGGGGAAGAGAAGGTGGAGAAAGAGAATAAATCTTGCTGAAGGAGCCTCTCTCTAAATGTGACCAATAAGGGCAGAATTGGAACTTACCGGTAAACCTTTCTGATCTCCATAGATGTTACAGGGCACAGAAGGAGCTTGTTTTTGCTCAGATAAAGGATTTTCAGTGATTGACCAATTGAGTGGTGAGTGTGTTATTGTTTTAAAACTGAGACTGGTTGAGTTCAAGCAAAGAATTTGGTTGACTAGGTTTACTGTGGAGGCTAAGATTCTCAGACATCCTGAGTAACATTGACAGGGAAAATTTTACCTTGGTTAGCCCAGGGATGTTATAGTAATTTGGGTGTGTCTCCCGTGACTGATCATTTTAATTATGTGTCAGGGACAGGAGAAGAAGAGGGGAAAGAAGATATTGGAAAAGAAACTATAGAGGTAATCTGGAGTGATACGAATTGTCAGGATTCCTAGTATTAACCCAGCTTTGTCAATAACTTACTGTGACACAGTGTACACTAGAAATTTCCCTCAGCCTGGGTCTAGAATTTTTATTTTTTGTAGAACTACAAAAATTGTGTATATATAAAAAATATTAAAAACTGAAATCATTGTGTGGTGTCTGGTAGCTATGCAGTTTCTTTCATTTTATTTGATTTTTTATTAAATTTTTTTTTACCACAGAATGCTTTTCTCAAACAAATATTAGCTTGTATTCCAATCTACAAAATAGATATAAACAAGCAAATCTAGTTGAGTTAGGGAAACTACAGGTATCGGAAAGGACATGCAGTAAGAAGTAAAGGAAGAAAAGAAAAAAGAAAGAAAATGAATCAGATGCCTGGTAACACATGTTAAACCCTGTACTTGGCTTCTTAAACTTAGTTTCTGATTTGATCCACATTCCATTTCACAGATGAAAAAGCTGAGACCCAGAGACACATGAGTTGTCCAAGCGACACAGACAATAAGTAAGAATTCTGAAATTTGAACTTAGTTCTAATAGTTCCATGAAAGCTCTTGCTAAAGCTTTCAGACAGGACAGGAAGAATGAGAAGTGGCTATGGAAGGCAGACATCACACTCACTTACTCCACCTTTTAGCATCTGCCAGTGCCCAAAATGTTTCCTGAGAGTTATGTCCTGGGTTGGGCGTAGGGACAAGCTGTACCAGATAGTTAGCCCACCCCTGGACTAAGCCATGTTCCCTCCCTTCTAAGTAGTTGGCTTCACAACAGGTATGACCTAGTAACTGGGAAATAAACAAACAGTTCTAAATAGCCAAACATAATCTTGAAAGCAAATATGACAAGCTGACTTCAAATAATCTCACCGTTTCTGGGGCAGTGGCCTGAGTGGCTCTTGTTAAATGCCTAGCCCTTTTCTGGGATTTTGCTTCTTTTTCCCTGAAAGAGAGCAAGGAAAAGCATAGCTTGCTTAGATATGTTTTCCCAGTTTTGGGGATAATAGCATACATGTCAAACTTAATTTTGACTCTTCTCCTATGCTCAGTCAGGTATATCAGAAGTGGAGGTATGCGCAGAAATGAGCGAAGGTACCATAAATGTCTCCTCAGTACTGAAAAATATCTCAGATATGGTTCTACAGAAGGCAAGAATCTTTACCTTTAACTGCACAATGACTTCTCCCCCACCGCTTTAAATGCTTTCAACATCTAGCTGGTCACCAACTCTAAAAGCCATCTCTGCCACTGTTGGAATAGTCTCGTTGAAAGGCCATATTCACACTGAACCAAAAATCTGTCTGTTTTGTTTCTGGTTCTATACTTTAAGGTCCCACAGAGCAAATTCCGAAGTTTGAGGATAGCTTTTATGCCTTGCCCAGTTTCCTTTCCAGTTGAAGAAATCAAGTATATTTCACCATAATTTAAATAGGTAATAAAAGTAATAATTGAGCGAATGACTTCAAAGAGATAAACTGCCTTGTATGTCTCAAGGCATTTTATCTTTGTTTTAAATTATTTTTCAATAAATGTACTAGATCCATAGTTTCAGGCTCCTTTCAAGACATCTTATGTAACATATGTAACAAGGAGGCAGCTTTGTAGTAAATAACACACCTGCTGGTAGACATTCAGGTTTCAAGGGAATAACTTGCCATAGGTCTTCCCCATCCCCACCCTCTAAGTCTTGCTTTTTTTCCTTCATCTTCCCACAGTTTCTTCACTAGGAGCAGCATGTGTGATCATAGCTTCATTATCCCAATATTATTGACTATGTCAAATTAAATCCCCTGAGATTTAATTAGCATTTAAGAAGCTAATTATAACATAATTATCTTAAATGGATAAGCTTAGGGTTGGCTTAGTATCAGTGGTGAAGTTTTGATGGTGGTCAGAAATTAAAGATGCCCTCCCTGTTCAAAAACGAAATAGAACATTTTGATTTGAGGATTTTCTATTGATAACAAGCCTTCTTCCACCTGTGGGTGTCATTGAAGAGAAGGAAGTCAAGTTAAGAAGCATTACAGAGACGTTGGTAAACTTCCAGGATGCTCACCCTTTCTGAGCTGCAGGGTTGTAGAAAATAAAATGAATTCTTTAGACCATCTCATCCTAGTGTAATCCTAGATGTATATAGACATTGAGAGCTCACAGGGTCAGAGTGCAGGGTGTTTCCTGCTTAAAGCCTCTACTGGTTGGCTGCCATAAGGAGAGTTTGGCATCATTCCCAGGGGGAGTGGCTTTTCTCAGTCCTGAGGGTACCACAGAGTCAGGGCTTAACACAACTAATAATTCTTTTTTCCCAGGTCAGGAAACTCAAATTGGAAATACATCCTCAAAACACTGTTAAGTGCTATGTAAGGTATTAACCCTCTACCCTCCAGAATGTTTTGGAATGCCATTTGAGTGATTTAAAAATCTTTCTAGGAGGCACCTGGGCGGCTCAGTCATTTAAGTGTCCAACTCTTGATTTCGGCTCAGGTCATGATCTCAAGGTTCATGAAACTGAGCCGCACACAGGGCTCTGTGCTGACAGCACAGACTGGTATTCTCTCTCTCTCTCTCCCTCTTTCTCTGCCCCTCTCCCACTCACTATTGTGCTCTCTCTCTCTCTAAATAAATAAATGTAAGTTAAAAAAAAATCTTTCCAGGTAGGAGGTACTTATCCAACTTCACCTGATAAGGGGTGTCAAAGTGATCTGCTGATCTGCTAAGCATTTAGATTTAGAAAAGTACATTTGATGGGATATAAAATGAATACATTTACTAGTTCAAAGAATAGCTGGTAACTCAAACAATTAAAAGAAAGAGGACTTTTACTCACAGTATCATTTTGCACATGGCACATCTGCTGATGAATGCCATGGCATCTGGGCTTTGAAAAAGTTTTTTATCTTGGGAACAAAATAATTTTCCATTTTTCATCAATGGCCGATATTCATTGCATGTTTCCTAAGAAAAAGATTTTAAAAAGTGTGTTTACTGAATCTCATCAAACCAAGGCTTTACCTTCTAAGAATTTCCTTGAGCAATATTATTTAGTCACCACTACCTGCTTTATATAGAAGCCATTCACTCAACTGACACAAATAACACAAATGTAAATAATGACTAGATTGTCCCTTGGAAATTGAAAATTCACTTAATAAGCATTCATCTAAAACAGTTAGTAAAATGGAAAAAGACATAACTTCATATTCCAGGGTTGTCATTCACAAGCCCAGTAGCCTTCTCAAATTAACTTCTCAATGGATAACTTACCCTATCTATAAAAATAGAGGCTATAACTTCATACATTTCATATATCTTGTGAGGATTAAATACTGTAACTGTGTAAAGTCTTCAAAGATGCCTGATACATAGTAAATAATCAATAATTACATTCTCCTCCTCACCTCCTCCTTTATTATTATTGTTGCTATTATTATTATTGGAATATGATGCATATAAGATACCCAGCACACAGTAGGTCAATAATAACTGCTGTCAAAGGGAACATGAAAAGACTACTTAAAAAGTTAATTCGATATATTTTAGGGAAGGTTTGCTGTATGTCACTTTTTTAGGAACTTAAAATCAACAGTGCATTTGCACTATCTCATAAAATACTAATTTAATATGTCATACTTGCTATTAGTTTATAAAATCCACTAAGTATTTAGAGCTAGCCTTTAGAATCTAAGCTCTGTGGGTTTTTTAAATTTTGTTTTAATTTTGCCAAAAAAATACTGCTTCAAGATGTTTGTATCAGAAAAAAAAATTAAATACCTTTGCATCCAACTCTGACAAATATGGCCTCTTCCAAAGAATTGGCCATAGAATTGTCTGGCCTCCTATGTCTTTATAATAATCATTCAATCAGTTAACAAAAACTCATTATGATATGAATATACTTTGCTAGGTGCCACAATATAGCTAGGTGCATGGATAGAGCAATGAGGCAGAAGCATCCTTGACTAAATTGTGCTTACCATCTCATGGAGACTAAGGATAATGATGTACTTCACCTAGTCTTTTCAACATGGGAAACAGTTGGTAGCACTAGCAGAATGATAAATGGTGAAGAAGAATAACTAAATAGTATCAGATCAGAGACAAGCCCTGGGAAATTTTGCTAATGGTGACCTACTAAAATATCTCAGAAAATGATTATCACTATTTATCTGAATAGCACAGCAATAATTTCTGGCAACAGACTGATGACTGGGTCTCTTGATATCTGTCTAGTCTCTGATTCTACAGTATCTATTTTTTTAAGTTTATTTATTTATTTAGAGAGAGAGCAAGAGCAAGAGTGAGAGCTAGAGAGAGAGAGAGAGAGAGAGAAAATGAGCAGTGGAGGGGGAGAGGGAGACAGAATCCCAAGCAGGGTCTGCGGGCTTGAACTCACAAACTGTGAGATCATGACCTTAGCCAAAACTCAGAGTCAGATGCTTAACCGACTGAGCCACCCAGGTGCCCCTGATTCTATAGTATTTTATGTCAACATTGCAGTTACTGCTTAGCTTGCCAAACAGATCTGATTCCATAAAATCTAGATACAACTTTTTCATATAGAGAAGAGTCTGGTGTTTTCTGTGATAGAAACATATCCTTTGTGAGTTAAGATAGAACTCAATGCTGTTTTTCTGAGTTATGAAATAATCCAATGTATCTCTTGGGAAACAGAAAAAGGCCATAAAAATTAAAAGCAGGAGGTGGGTATTTCCCTGGGAAAAACAGTCCTTGGCTTGTTTTCACTTTGTTTTGTTTTGTTACTGTTGCTGTTGTGTATGCCTTCTCTACATGTCTCAGAAAACCTAAAGGCCTCCGGGGCTAAGCTCTTTCCTTCACTGGCTATAACGTAGCTCATTGTCTTCTACTGTCCTTTGTCCAACATGATAATACAAATCCTCTAGGAATTGGTGTTACCTCCATTCTGTGTTAGGGCACTAACAAGGTCCTTTTGACTCTATAATAACCCTTCTGCCATGACAAATTTAAATATATGGTAAAGATCCCTGCAGATTACTACAGTGCTTTTCTGTGCTATTCTGGCTCATGTTTATAACATTCAACATGCTTTTCTGGTGCTATCAAGAACCCAATTTAGAAAATAAGATTCCAGCACCATAAGAAAGACTAAATCAATACTTTGCATTTCTGATAAAATATATAAAAACTGTTATCAGAATTATTTCCAGAGACATAATTATTTCTTTGTGTTCTTCTTGCCTATGCCAACAAAAACGGTGGCTAAATTTATTTTTAAAAGAAACAGAGTTTGTACAAAGTCACAGTTGCAAAAATTAGAACTATCCACCAGAAATCACCACCCATTATCATAGAGTCAGAAACGGAAAATTATGGCTTCATGCACAGTGAGCATGCTCTTTGATTCCCCCAAATCCAACTTTTTTTCTGCCCTCCTCTACTACCCTACTTATTCCATAGAGGTTTCTGAGCCTCTCTGTAGACAGAAAACTTAAGATGAAATAATAGAGATTATGGTGAAATTTTCTAGAGGGGGTGCCTGGGTGGCTTAGTCGGTTAAGGGTCTGATTCTTGATTTTGGCTTAGGTCATGATGTCACAGTTTGTGAGATGGAGCCCTGGGTCAGGCTTTGGGCTTTAGATCTTTATTTTAATGCTATCTTTTCGGAGAAAACTTACTTGACTATCCAAAGGAGAACTGATACCGCCTCCATCCCCAGAAATTTCTATCATCCATCCTACTCCATTTTTTTCCTGTAAAACTATACTCTATATTTTATTAATTTACTCATTAACTTCTCTCTTTTCCTCCACTAAGATGCAACTTCCACAAGGGCTGGGTTCCTGTCTGTTTCCTTATTTTCCAATATCCCCAACATCTCAAACAGGGTCCGACAAATGAAATATGAAATAAATATGCTGACATACATATACAAATATATACTAGGTACAGACAACCCCTTTATACCCAATAATCACAGGAGCACACACTTCAGTTTCCTATGTGTGTTATGACTTTTTCAGCTGTTAAACTGAACAATACTAATTCACTGGTTTGTTTATGGAATTTTTTTTAAGTTTATTTATTTTGAGAGGGAGACAGAGAGAGGGAGGGGCGGAGGGGCAGAGAGAGAATCGCAAGCAGGCTCTGCGCCTTGAGCACAGACCCCATCCGGGGGCTGGAACTCACGAACTGTGAGATCAAGACCTGAGCAGAAACCAGGAGTTGGAAGCTTAACCAACTGAGCCACTCAGGTGCCCCTGTTTGTGGAACTGTAAAGCACTCCCTTAGCACGGGAGATTGCCTCTCGCAGACAACCATCATCACTACTACGTTGATGTGCGTGCCTGTGTGATTCATGTCTTCCTTCATAAAGACTTGTTTCTGTTTTTAACAAAAGCTATTAGTACCTATCAGTATAATATGTCTGTATTATTAATGTGAAGGTGTTGGCCACAGATCATTTTTCTTTAGAGATCTTGGAATGGATTCAATGAACAGAAAAAGCAGGACTAACCTGATTTTCATCCTCACTGACAGCATCTGGGACAAAAATACAGAAACCAAAGTTAAGGAATGTAGGCTATTCAATAAATAAACATTTCACTCAGTGCAGTGTCTTGCTTATATTAATGGCAATATGTTATAAAACCACAAATTGTTTCTGAACACATTACAGTTTACGATGGCAACTAAGATGAGGGCACTGCACCAAGAAATCAGCACACACACTCACAGAGGTCCAGTCACTCATAAAGGCCTAATTACTTTGGAAAATAATACTCATATACTTTCTTACCTCCTCAAAATACCTGATTTCAAACAGATCCTTTCACAGCAAAGTATGGGAGGCCTATCTTAAAATTATAATACAACAAATATCAAATATATCATATCAATTATAATTTAAAAGTAAAATGTAGCATAAAGTTTATATCATATATACAGATAAAATTAAAATTTCTGAATTCTGGTAAATCTGCCTCCTTATTACAGCTACATAAATTAGAGATTTGACAAAAGTTAAGAATAATTAAAATCCCAGGCTATTATACTCTCTTATTAACAGACTCTTTCTTCCCCTTTTTTTAAATGTTTATTTTTTGAGAGAGAGAGAGAGAGAGACAGAGTGCGAGCGGAGGAGGGGCAGAGACAGAGGGAGACACAGAATGAAAAGCAGGCTCCAGGCACTGAGCTGTCAGCACAGAGCCTGATGCAGTGCTCGAACTCCATGGACAGCAAGTTTATGACCTGAGCCAAAGTTGGACGCTTAACTGACTCAGCCACCCAGGCGCCCCAACAGACTTCCTTTTGTACTTCCACACTTATTTTAGGAAAGTGGACATCATTTATGTATAATAACCTCCAGACTCTTGATCTCTGAGGTTTTCTTTTTATTTTTATTTTATTTTATTTTTTTTTATATTTTTATTTATTTCTAGGAGAGAGAGAGAGAGACAGCATGAGCAGGGGAGGGTCAGAGAGAGAGGGAGACACAGACTCTGAAACAGGCTCCAGACTCTGAGCTGGCAGTCAGCACAGAGCCCGATGCGGGGCTCGAACCCACGAACCACGAGATCATGACCTAAGCGAAAGTCGGACGCTTAACCGACTAAGCCACCCAGGCGCCCCTGAGGTTTTCTTTTAAAAAAATGCTTCAGAGAAGATTGAACCTAGGCAATTCATGTTTCCTTCAAATTCAAGTAGCAAGTGCAAAAACTTACCTTTTACTTCTTACAAAAGCCTCTTACTCTTTAGGAAAGATGTTTTCAATCCATTTAGGATTTGATACTACAAAAATGAAATATGCTAGAAGGCAGTGTTACTTTAAAATAGGAATGGATGATTGAATTTGATCTTTATTGTTTATATATAGTACTATATATATATAAAATATACATCTAAGTTTTAAATATCTATTACATACATAATTCCTATCAATATGAATTGATATGCTTGGTTAGGGAAAGATGAAGAAGAATCTATTAGCTTTTCAGAACTAATACAGAATTAATAGAAGGATTTCTCATGGATAAAACTTCAGCTTATGTCAAACTACTTGCCATTTCTAAAGATAACAACATAATTATTTATGAAGCCACGTATGTAATTCTTCAAAATTCTATGTGGCAACATATTTCAAGATCATACATACACACATACATACGTACACACAAACATAGACATTTGAGAAGTAGGGGGAGAGAGACAAGTCCCTGCCTAGGGCTTTGCCATGTGAGGCAAGAGGCTTAGATTACATGCAAATTGCTCACCTTGTATAAGGCAAAGAGCCAGGGTCAGAAGCATTGGCACTGTGGCTATCTTCATGTTGAAGATGATGTAAGTTGGTTACAAGTCTGCTCCGTGCATTGCTCACCAGCTGGTGCTCTAAGACTGAACCCGTGGAGATGCAGCCTAGTTTTTATATACCGGCAAATACTGGTTGACACCCACAGCAACAGCCAACATTATAAAACCAGTTGTTCAAGGTCGTGCTAGACTTAATATACCACATTAATTTAGTTTCCATCCTTTAGCATCCTGTCAAGGTAGCAGATTTGAACAGATAGTGTTTATTCCTACACTTTAATATGTTTTCAGGATACCTCCCCCAAAAGGCAATAGATTGAGTCCAAGAACCTTATTAAAGTTTAATACTCCATAGTCCTATGTAAGAACTGAATTCTTCACCAAGACCAGACACATTACTTTGCAGACAAACGTGTTTCTAACTGGGCTCCCTTCATAAGTGAGAGGGGAGGGAAGAAGACAGATGGATTACCCTACTAGTCGGGTAGAGAAGTACAGATTCCCACATCTGGAGAAAGTTGCCTGTAGTAAGAGAAGCTGTTGATTCCATCTGCAGATGTTTTGAAGTGTCTCAATTCAGTGCCATGGACTCATGTTCGAGTTAGAGTTAACAACCCACAGAGGCAACCCAGCAAGATTCTAACACTGAGTACATGGGAAAGCTGAAAATCAGAAAAGGACCACTGACTTTGCCAAGAGCTCACAGTTTAGAAGGAAGACTTGGAGGTGGTACGTGAAGAAGACCACAAGTTCAACACTTTTTTCAAGTCCACACACTACACACGTAAGTAAAGTCAGAAACTGTGTGAAATCAAAGCTTGCACATAACTGCTTTTAAAAATCCTCAATCTGAAGGACATTTTATATTCTAACACCTTATTTTTCAGTCTAACCAAACATCGTAATCATAAACATTACAGTCACCAGCTTTAAGTATCCACAACCCATCACTCCCCAAATTACTGATTGAAAAATTTGCCTCAATCAGTTTTCTCGTAAATTTAGTTTACTCCTATACTGACTCATTATTTGATCTCCCAAGAAGGAAAGAAAGAATAAAACATTTAAAAATACGAACATATCAATGTACCATTTTTCTAGAGATAGTATCTTCTCCTTAGTTCCTTCTTCCATTTTATGAGTAACACCTTTTGTCTACCAGCTTATTCTACTCCAGTAGCTCAAGAAAGCACCTGAAAAATCAGGTAAAAATGGCTGAAGCCAGAGCCTAATGGTTTGATTTCAGTCCTCCAAAGGGTCTCTACATTCATAGATGGAAAATTTTAAACTTTATGGGATCAAAGTCCTTTTAAAGATTCTTCCATAAAATTGATCTAAGGCTAGCCAATTTGAGAATGATGTCAATATTCTGGATACCATCAAAGCCAGAGTATTTCCTTTTCCTTTTTTAAAAATGAAATAACTTATTTCTTATAAAAGTATAATCATTGGTTTCAAGGTCTGTGCTTTGTTTCTTGCTAATGGTTTGGCAAAATGAGTGCCTATGGAAAGCAAATTCAAACTGCATTACTGCTACAGATTAGAAAATTGATATCCATCATACCATAATAGAAAGAGAATGGAACAGAGAGTCAGGAAATTTGTTTCTATTCCTGTCTTTGCAACTGCACAAGATGATGGAAATTAACCTGGCTTTAACATATGGTAGACATGGGTCCAATCTTGACTCACCAGTTACTAGCTGTTTTGCCTTGGGCAACTCACTTATTTTTTCTCAGCCTCAGTTTCCCAATATGCAAAACAGGGGTAACAAAATTGCAATATACAATTGGTGTAAGAGTTAGAGGAAATTCCTGTGTGTGTGTGTGTGTGTGTGTGTGTGTGTGTGTGGTGTGTAAGGCTTAGAGCAATTTTGAGTACAGTGATAAGTCGTATAGTTAATTATAGCTGGTCTTGCACTTTTATGTTATTACAATGATGTAGTTGTATTAGGTAATTTCAAAGATCCCAAGAAAAGTCAGCATCTCTTGGACATGGACCTCAACAATAGACTTAAGTTTACTCAACATGGAATAACACCCCCAACACATGCTGAACTAAAATTAAAAAGTCAAGATGTAAGTTCTCCTTTTCATTTTATTATGTTCTCTTTTTTTTAAGTTTTATTTTAGAGAGAGGAAGCGTGCACACACATGCAAGTGCCAGCAGGGGAAGGACGGGGGTAGGGGGAGAGACACAGAGAGAGAGAGAGAGAGAGAGAGAGAGAGAATCTTAAACAGGCTCCACACTTAGTGTGAGAGCCTGACACAGAGCTTGATTCCATAACCCTAGGATCATGACCTGAGCTGAAATCAAGAGTAAGATCCTCAACTAACCAAGCCACCTCGGCACCCTGATTTTATTATGCGCTAAATCACAAAACCTAAAACAAATCAGAGCGTTTGCTGTTTAAAACTTGTCAAAGTCATTGCAAGATTTCAATCACCATTGGTTCCTTAGCTTTTTCTGTACAACTGTCTTCTAAATATTGACACACCAATACTGATTTTTTATTTTTTATCTGCTTTGTCAGATTATATGAAATGGGACCCAACAATACACTCTATTACTGGTGGCAAGAAAGTTTAATGCCTTACAGAATTGGTGACTGTATAATATGCTCCAATGAACCCCAAACCTCGCTCAAATGGATAGTATTCCCAGGAGTGGAAATGATGTGAGGGTAGAACAAAAGAACAAGAGATTATTGCATCTCTAAAGAATCTTTGCTATGAGGAAAGGTTGAGGAGTTGGTTTCCTTCTTACTGGAAAAGTGCTCCTCACTGACACCCAGTACGTCCTGAAATGATGAATAAGAAGTATGGAACGGACAGCCTCTTCTATGAAGAGAGGGAGCCAAAAGAAGATTCAGTGAGCACTCCCAATATTGGAAGGAAAACCAGCTGCTTCTTGACATCAGGGCTTTTTCTCCATTTCATTTCAGGAATGTTCTAAATCCAGAGGTGATTCATCACATACTCTGTTAATCACTCCATGTTTCTGACAACCACAACATTTCAATTCAAATGAATGGGACTGGGGTATCGGAGTACTTGTGTGTGTGTGTGTGTGTGTGTGTGTGTGTGTGTGTTTGGTTCTGAAAACTGTTTTCTCTTTAGTTATTTTGCAATGTATCGTGAACATCTCTTCCATGCACATGAGTGAAAATGTCCTACTGATGGAGAACACTGCAGTTGGAGCAAAAGGCTGCTGGTAACGAGAGAGATACCTAAAGCAAAGTATCAGCTTAATGTTAGAGCACATAGTGTGGCAAATGCCTGCCAGGGAAAGCAGAGTCAGCAATATTTTCATCAGAGAAATCAGAATTTAAGACCAAAGGCATTAGAGATATGGGATATCATGGGAGCCCATTTAGCTGCTACCTCCACCCCTCACTCTCCTGACACCCATGGTCGCCCTGGGGAGAATGGATCTGGTACGTATCTTTGCATCCGATGTAAACTAGCCATTTTGTTTCTTCCTTAGCTCTTCCTGAGCCCTTGACATATCCTCATACTGCCCGAGTGCCCTTCCTGTAAGTCCTCCTGATAATCCTTGGGGGAATCATCTGTCCCCCTGTTTTTCTTTTTGCTTTCCTGAGCATGTCATCTTCAGCCGGGCATGTTTCTGCATCCCATGGCTCACTCTCAGGATTTGCCTGGGATTCTGGCTTGCTCTCACTTTATGGTCTTCCCTCATTTTTGGACTTGCCCTGCTTTTCTCTCCCTCATCTTCTGGGTGTCCCTCATCATCTGGCTGTCTCTCATTCTAGAACCTTCCCGCATGCCCTGGCTTCCCCCTTCACTTGAGGCTTTCCTTCCTCGTCGGATTTTCCTTCCTTGTCAGATTTTCCTTCAACTTCAGGCCCTACTTCATCTTCTGGCTTTAGTCTCGCTTTCCAGCTTTCCTTCCTTTTCACTGTAGAGTTTTTTCCATGTTGCCATTTCCCCTTCTTTTCTTGCCCTGCAGGGATTCTGGACGGGTTCAACCTCCCCTTCTAGGCTTGCAGAGCTTTGGGGACTGACACACAGAGCTTCGAGGGCTGACAGGCCCGCCTGTCCTCTAGCTCCTGAAGCCCGCCGCCCCGTCCCCGCGCACGCAGAGCAGGTTCTGCGCAGGCGCAAGAGGCAGAGAGCATGCGTACTTTTCCTTAAATTCCAAACTCCATCTTTTTTTGCTTCACTTTTTAAATTATTCATGAAACACGTAGAACCTTTTTTCTTCTCATGAAAAAGGAATGGAGCTAGAGTACAAGAAGTATAAACTTTACAATTCAAAGCAGGTATCAAGTGGCCCAGAATCTGAATTCACATCCCAGGATATTGACACAGAGGAAAGAGATAACTATAAAAGTAAACGAGGTTTTGTAGACCAATCGTGTTGCTAAAGACCAAATTTGTTTCCAAAATCCAAAGTCACCAGACGGTGGTTCAAATGTTCTCTTTTTCTTTCTAGAGATATCCTTGATGATCACAATACTTTAATAAATAACTATAGTCTCTTATGATAAAATCACCTCTGCACTTTCAAAAAATTCTGCCATTATTAGCTGTCTTGATTTGTGTATGCAATGACGTGAGGCAGCAAAGTACATGTTATTGTCCTTTTCTTACCTGCCCCAGATGGTTACCATGAATGAACCGCAGAGCAGGAACTAGCTTGGAGAGTAATTCCAGGCTTGCCACTTTCTCACTTTATACACCCAATAAGGCTCTCCCGGAGCCTTTCAGGGACTTCAGTGAGAATCTAGACATTATAGTGCTGTAAACTGGGGACAGCATGCTACTGCTAATTGAGTTCTTTCTTCTCATGCCTGCTGTCACACACTCATACAATCGCACACATACACACACAAAACGAGCAAAAAGAAGCATGTTGTGATCATGACTGTAAAGTATATGCCTTCATCGTAGAAGATGAAGTAATGTATGTTTTATTTTCTTATCCTTAAATTCCTTTCCTATAATTATCATATTTTTCCCCATTAATTTAACATTTCTGTCTGTATTCTCTTTTTTGAAAGACGCTAATTGGAAAACAGCCTTCACACACCTTTGTATCTTGTGCTGTTACTTTAGCAGCTAACTTCATTCTCTCTGGAAATTCCTTTCTGTTTGTCTAAAAAGCTTTAGAAACTATAGAGGTAAGTATCTCATTTTATCAAAGAACAAGATGGAATGGGCATGTTTGATTACAGACTCTGCTATTTATAGATATCATTGTTGCTTTTATTAGATTAGGTTTAGAAAAACAGGAAAGTTTCAATATCTAATTATTAACTAGATTAAGTTTTACATATTGGGTTATATTTGTTCTAAAATACAATATCCCTACAGTCGATGCTACTGGAAACTCTGCTCCATGATTCCACACTGTCTGTCACCTGGAAATTCAGTACACTCTGAAGCGTCTCCTAGGATTCATTCTGACACTAGGAAACAGAAGTTTGCAGAGCTATGGTCCTTGGGAAAAAAAAAAAATCACAGTGAGTTAACATTGAAGTAGCTAGTTTCATGAATTTTGTTGAAAGAGTATTGTGTGCTTTATAGGTGAAATATTTATATGTGTCTGTGTGTATAGTAAGCAAGAACAAAATTGCTATATTTATAAGCAAAATTTGGAAAAGATAATCTGTGTGTTTTTTGATTTATATATCTGCATAAAATTATTTGTAAAGAAATATAAAATTTGCTAGCATTTACTGTGCACTGATAGGTATAACAGAAAACCTAAAAGGAAATTATTTTGTTCTTTTTTTACAAGTAAAGAAACTGAGGTTTGATAAAATCCTGTAACTTTCCCAAGGTCCTAGAGCCTATAAGCAGTAGCTTTTGCAACTGGTAACGGTCATTACAAATAAAGGCAGTCAAACTCCAAAGCCCACGTACTGCAATACCACACACTGTAAAGACCACCTTACCTACACCTGTAATTAACTTATCTCAGACATTCATTGTTATGGGCTCAGTTGTGTCCCTCCAAAATTCACATGTGAAGCCTTAACACCCAGTACCTCAGAATGTGACTGCATTTGGAGATAGGTCCTTTAAAGAGGTGATTAAGTTAAAATAAAGTCATTAGGGTTGCGTCCTGATCCAAACTGACTGGTGTCCTTATACAAAGAGATTTGGACATGCAGAGAAACACCAGTGAAGCATGTGTACAGTGAGTTACACCGAGACACCTGGCTTGTAGGTGGTTAAGCTGAGAGTCATATCTAGGTCGTAAGACTTAAAAATTTCATTCAATCAAGTAACACACTGATTGTGTCATGTCACAATATTGATTCATTAGACAGAAAAAAGCAAGAAAGGAATGAATAGTAAGCATGAAATCAGAGAGTTCTCAGGTATGGGACCAAATGCCTAAAATAATTTAAAAAGTTAAAAATGTGAGTCCAAAGTGAGGTGCTATGGTATTCCAGTAGAGTACATTATACTCCCACGTGAACCCAACAAATATTAAAAAAAAAAATTAAAAATTAAAAAAATGATCTGGGATTATAGATATATAAATTCACCTATTTGAAAAATTCAGACAATCAGAATGATTCCTTAAATAATTATGAGAACCTAAGTTTTGCTCTGGTAATTTTGTTTATCTGACATTTTCAGTTTTTACTCTGTCACTAGTTAGTTATCTAATGGCTAGGCAGGAACTTGAATTAAAATTGAATATGGAAGTGGTTTTGAATCTAGTGGGTTTTTTGGTTTATTTTGAGTAATATCAAGTGATATTAGTGTATTTACGTTCTTTACTAAAGAATTAACCCACAAACCATGAGATCATGACCTCAGCCAAAGCTGGATGCTTAACCAACTGAGCCACCCAGGTGCCCCTGGGAGAAGTGTTTTTAAAGTGTACAGGAAATTATTTAAGAACTCTATGCAGTTACTAACATTAATAAAGGTATTCACCTTTTTTTTTTAAATATTTTATTTATTTCTAGGAGAGAGAGAGACAGCGTGAGCAGGGGAGGGTCAGAGAGAGAGGGAGTCACAGACTGAAACAGGCTCCAGGCTCTGAGCTGGCAGTCAGCACAGAGCCCGACGCGGGGCTCGAACCCACGAACCGCGAGGTCATGACCTGAGCGAAAGTCGGACGCTTAACCGACTAAGCCACCTGGGCGCCCCTAAAGGTATTCACCTTATTACTATACTGTACTTATGTGTAAATTTTATTCCAGAATAATAGTATTCATAGAATAATGTACAACACCAATTTGTACACAATATATAGAAATATATGTATGCTGTTTATATTTTATACATCTGATCCTTATATTTACCCTTTAAAGTAGGCAGATAATTTGTTATTTCCATTTCACGGTTAGTAAAACTGAAAATCAGCATGACTGAATGATTTTTCCTCAAATCTATTAGACAAAGAGTTGTGAAAGGAACTCATGTCTCTTGACTTTTATTCTGAACTTTTTTCACTCTCATATTTGATAGATCTAAATACTAATTCAGTGATATTAGGATAGAACAGAAGGAANTTTTTTTTTTTTTTTTTTTTTTGAGCATGCAACTCTTGATCTCAGGGTCATGAGTATGAGCCCCACATTGGGCATAAAAATTACTTAAAAGTAAAAAAGAATTAAAAAAAAGAAAAAGAAAAAGAGGAGAAAATGTAGAGTACAAAAGGGTGTTTTAATACATATTCTCAGCAATAAGAAAGAATGAAATCTGGCCATTTGTAGCAACATGGATGGAACTTGAGGGTGTTATGCTGAGTGAAATAAGTCAGGCAGAGAAGGACAGATACCGTATGTTTGCACATATAGGTGGATTAGGAGGAACTTAACGAAGGACCATGGGGGAGGAGAAGGGGAAAAATCGTTGGGGAGAGGGAGGGAGGCAAACCATGAGAGACTCTTGAATGTCAAGAACAAACCAAGGGCTGATGGGGAGGGAGGAGAATGGGGTAATGGGAATGGAGGAGGGCACCTGTTGGGATGAGCACTGGGTGTTCTATGGAAACCAACTTGACAATAAACTATTTAAGAAAAAAACTAAACTAAACTAAAATACTTATTTTCATTTGAGCCTCATTATCAACCTGTTGAGTAGGTTAGACATATAGTATTGTTAGCATCCCCATTTTATAGAAACCCCTACAGGTGGGGTCAGATAATGTCTGGTTAGGGAAGATCAGTTCTCTAAAGTGCATCATAGAAGACCTGTGATTTTTGGAAATGTGTAACTTGCTAGCATTTTGACTCAGGCAAACCATGATAAGAGTATCATCCATTTGACAGCATTGTTAAGAAGATTGAGATAATTATGTGAAAAAGCTAAAGCCAACTATTATATTGGTAAGTGTAAGTTACATAGTGAAGACTACTTGAGAGCCAAAAGTACATAAAACTTTGAAGTTAAGTGTTTGACTTTGTAGCAGTGCTACTTGGATTCAGAAACTGGTTTTTTTGATATGTGACCAGGGACAATTTACTGAAACTCCCTGTCTCAGTTTCTTCACTGCTAAACTCAAAATTGTAATAGTGATTGCCATGAGGATTACAGGAGATAATTCACGTAAAGATTTTAGATGATTCCTGGTGTATGGAGAGTTAGATATTATTAGAAATGTCTTCTTGCTAGCCTGTTGACAAGATTGAATTAGAGATCATGGAGGGGAAATCCGATTCTTGGTCTTTAAAAGTATTAAATATTGTATGCAAAGTGCCAAAAACCAGTGCCTAATTTTAAGGGCACAAACTAGGGTAGACAAGTCATTTCCTATAAGTCCCCTTCCTCTGGACAGCTTATTGCACTCCAGGTGGTGAGGCCTTTGCAAGGAATTGGGTCACCCTCAATGAACAATAGCTACACGTGGCTGGATGGACTGACAGGTCATTTGAAACATGAAAAAGTGACACCTCTTCAAATAGGTCAGAAAATGAAACAGCTCATTTTAAGCTCTTACATTTTCAAATATTTTTCCCTTATAAAAGAGAGGAAATGTTTCGTTATCTGTCTGGGGATGGCAGTGGGGGAAATGCCTTTTCCTACTGTTATGAGTCCCTCTTCAGCCTTTAACTCATTAGCAAGTTCATGAATATAGTCAAATAGTACTTAATGTGGAATTTGGGAGTCTGCATTTTAATTCCAGTCCTCACTTTTAGCTGAAGTGAGACTGTGAACATGGATTAAATTCCTAAATTACTCATGAGGTGAGGCACATCGGAAAATTGACAAAAGGAACAAAAAGAAGGTAGACTAATTAAATTTTACTAATCAAGTATATCAGCCAATGTAATAAAAACATTGCCTTCAGACAGGATATTCAAGATAGTAAAACTACTCTGTACAATACTACAAAGGTAGACNCCGCGAGATCATGACCTAAGCGAAAGTCGGACGCTTAACCGACTAAGCCACCCAGGCACCCCGGTAGACATGTATTATTAAACATTTGTCCAAACCTTTTGAATCTACCACGCCAAGAGTGAACCCTAAAGTAAACCATGGACTCTGGGTGATAATGATGTGTCAAGATGGGTCCATCGATTGTAATAAATGTACCATGGGTGGGGATTTTGATAATGGGGAGGCCATGCATGCATGATGTAAGATGTAAATGGGAAATCTCTGTACCTTCCACACAGTTTTGCTGTGAATCTAAAACATCTCTAAAAAATAAAGCCTACTAAATAAACAATTTTTAAAAAATACAGTCTTCAAAGGCAGCAATGCCAGGAAAATAGCAGCATTTAGTAAATAGTGAATTAAATGATGACCCTTTGACTAAAACATCCTACCATTAAGTCACTTAGAGAATAGCTGTGAAAAAAGCGTAAGATTTGGAGTAAAAAAAATGGGTCCTTTAGTTACCTGTGTGATTTTAAACCAATTTATTTACATCTCTTAGCCCATTTTCTCATTTAAGACATACACCTAATACTGCCATCTACAAATCAGTTTTGTCGTGAAGATAAAATTAAACAATAAGAGTGGAAGTACCCCATGAGCTGTAAGGTGCTAAGCCTAAGCTCATTGCTGTTCTTGGTCTATATTGGTATTCTATGCCTCAAGCTGCCTCAACTCTTATATTTATCAGGCATATTCATTTATAAGGCTAACTCACTACATCTCAAAATCTTAAAACAAGGGTAGTGAGGAATGAGGAAAAGAAGAGCTGACACTCTTTTTTCCCCCCCTTAGATTAATACATGCAATTTTAATTAAAGTTCTTAAAAAATACAATTTGTTGTCATCTGGGTGTGGCTGCAATAGTAAGATGCCACTGCTCTGAGGGTGGCTGGCAGTGGCACCAGGCCAAATCCACTGTGGGTGTGGAGACATCTAGAATAATAAAGTATCACTCCACCCAGTTGTCTGTCACCTAATTAAGTGGTGTGCTCTGAAAACAACTCTTGGGAGTCACAGTAATCTCTCATCTTCAAGTTGTGATGCAATGGAAAATGGCAGCCTACTTATGGAGGAAATGCAGAATATCCTCTGACGTTTGTTTTCAGGGAAGAGAGGCCAATGGAGAGAACTGGGTTCTATGTTTCCCAGGGAAGACCGCCTTTGATTCCTTGCCCATTGGGATTGCATTTCTTAGCTCAGCAAAAAATGCTTGCATAAGCAAAACTGCTAGAAAGAAAGAAAAAAAAAGAATATGGCAAAATAGATGCCTTTGCCAGCAATTTTTCCTTCCATTTCTCATAGAATTAAACAGCGAGGGTAGATATAGCATTGAGCCCTGCTAGAAAAGAAAACAACAACAACAACAACAAAACAAAACAAAACAAAAAGGGGAAACCTGCTGGGTTAAGCCTTGACTAGAAAATACACTCAACCCTCTTGAGTGCACAGTCTATATGAGAATTCAATAGCCAAAGAACTAGGTGAACATTTTTGAATGTCACAAACTTATCATAGTCTTTGAACTGGAATGGGTCTTGGTATATTCTAGTATATTCCAATGTCTTCATTTTATCAGTAGGGCTGATGAGGGGAAGCCATAGATTCAAGGATAGACAGCTAGAGAGTAGCAAAGCTGAAACTCATTCCACGTCTCCCAACTTTCCGCCCCATGTGCTTTCTCCCACACCACTTTTTCAATCACCTACTCATGTCTGATTTGTGGATTGAGACTTCTTTCATCATCCTATATTTTGGGGCATAAACTCAGACTCATCTTTACATAGAATTTTATGTAATGTGTTTATACTCTAGACAATACATTTATTAGCTTTACTCTATCTTAACTGGAGGCAATTTTTGTCCCCACTCCACACACAACCTGGGGACATTTACCGATGTCTGGAGATAGTTTTAGTTGTTATAATTAGGGATGCTCTATGGCACTGGTGGATAGTGGCCAGGGATGCTGTTAAACATGCCACAGTACACATGACAGCACTTCTGGCCCCCAACAAAGAGTTACCCAGGCCGACATGCCAATAGCTTCAGACCTAGCCAGAATTAGCTTCAAAGTTTTATTAATTATCCTGGTGATTAGACAGTTGTTTCTGGAACAAGGGATTCTGCTGTGACCCACAGAGGGTTTAAGGGTACTGTTACAAAAGCCAAGTATTTATTTTTTACTGATTTACTAGATTGGCCAATTTCTGATTTCTGATTTTAATAATTGTATCTTCAGCTGAGTGCAGAATGTGTACACAAATCCTGAACCCATCAATAACCCATCTTGGCCAGAGATAGATGGCTTACTTAAGAGATACTTTCAAGAGAAGATATAGAACACTGGAGATTTACTTTAGCCTTCTTTCTATCCCTTTCCTGAATGACTTCCAATCATTATTTTGTCATTACCATCACCACAGCTGACCTCCTCTGAGATTTAATTTCCAAGGATATTCTTTGAGTGGCTTCTTACCTTTGCTGGAACTTCACCAAGCTACATAGGCATTCACAATTGGTCACATTCTAAAAGTTTATTTGTATTTCTGACTCTCTTCACTTTACAACCATGGCCTATCTCAAATTTCCCCTCCAAGACTGCTTTCTTAACTTCCTCTCTTCCTGCTCCTTTAGAACTTTCTTATGTGTCTTCTGTTCTTTCTCTGGGGCTTACAATGTTTCTGTCTTTGCTATATTGAATTTAATGCTTAAGCAATAAAATTTGTTCAAATAAGATTGTGAATGTAACCATAACATACACAACAAATAAAAGTATTTTGTTTTCATGTGGAAAGGGGAGGACCAGGGTGCCTCACCCAGCTTCTACCTTCATTATTTTCTATTTTTTTGGTTTTTATTTAAATTCCAGTTAGTTAACATACAGCATAATACTAGTTTTGGGTGTACAATATGGTGAGTCAACACTTCCACACATCACCCAGGGCTCATCACAAAAAGTGCACAGAGAGGGGGTGCCTGTATGGCTCAGTCAGTTAAGCATCTGACCCTTGATTTCAGCTCAGGTCATGATCTCATGATTTGTGAGTTCAAGCCCTGCACTGGGCTCTGCACTGACAGCATAGAGTCTGCTTGGCATTCTGTCTCTCGCTCTTTCTTTCTGCTGTTCCCTCTCTTCCTCTCTTTCTCAAAATAAATAAACTTTAAAAAAGTACATAGAGATTAAATCACCAGTGTGTATCTAGTATCTAGTGCAGGGACTCCATGCAAAGAAGTTATGTACACACTTATTGATCAAAATGAAAGAGGAAAAGGATATAAACCATTTGAAAATCATAGTGATGAAAAGTGTGGCTATTTCTCCCTGCTATATTTTCCCTTACACTCAATTGCTCTGAGTATGTTGAATCTTGTATCAGTTGAATATTTCTCATGTTATGAAGAATTATATCTTTTACCACTGAACACATTACTGATTTGCTACCCTCTTTCTTCATTAAATTTTTTAAATTTTTATTTACTTTTGAGAGAGAGAAAGAGACAGAGTGCAAGTAGAGGAGGAACAGAGAGAGAGGGAGACACAGAAATAGAAGCAGGCTCCAGGCTGTGAGTTGTCAGCACAGAACCTGACATGGGGCTTGAACTGAGAGATCATGACCTGAGCTGAAGTCAGCACTCAACTGACTGAGCCACCCAGACACCCCCTCTTTCATTTTTAAAGTCCACTTTTCATTATTTCTATTAAGATGGTTCCTTATTTGTGCTCACTTCGGCAGCATATAAACTAAAATTATTCATTCACTGATTTGCTGAGTCATTACTGATCATCAATTTCAAAGTCTGTGGAAGTTACTAAAGATGCATTAGCTATAAACCTTGCCCTCAAGGATCTTCTAATCTGATAGGGTGGATAAGGTTAATCTCCAACATAGCTCTACTTTGAAATAAACAGGGTAACTACCAAAGGATGAAGTGCCATGTGAGTTTGGAATGAGAAAGTTTACAATCAGCTGAAACATTAAGGAAAGATTTATAAAAGACTTGAAACTTGACAAAAGCCTGAGAGAAGAGTGATCTGAAACACAGAGACATGCAGGTGAGGTTCAGGAGAAGTATATTTGGAGGAAAAGTGATATTGTGGAGTTTAGACTGTAATAAAAGGTAAATGAAAATAGTGGTAGATACAGTTAGAATAAGATATTGGGACCAAAATATAAAGGGCACAATACCTAAATGTTGAGTCTCATTTTGTTTTATTTCTCATGGCTTTTTCTACTGATATTTTAAAATAGCAAATATTTGGGGTGCCTGGGTGGCTCAATTGGTTGAACATCCGACTTTGGCTCAGGTCATGATCTCATGGTTTGTGGGTTTGAGCCCCTCATCGGGCTCTGTGCTGACAGCCAGCTCAGAGCCTGGAGGCTGTTTCAGATTCTGTATCTCCCTCTTTCTCTGACCCTCCCCTGCTCACGCTGTCTCTTTCTCTCTCTCTTTCTCAGAAATAAATAAAAAACATTAAAAAAATAGCAAATATTTTCTTTATAGAAAGTCTTTGTGCTGGGTTAATGTTCTATTAAAATAAACATCTTGATTAACTACTCTGCTTTAAATATTTGCTGAGTATGTACAAATTTTGACATGCAAATTTAACAGTAAGCTGATATATCTTTGTAAGTCAGATAATGTAATCAGTGGAAATGATTATCATTTACATATGATCAATAAGGAAAAACTACTAAAAACCTGGCCAAAAGTAACACAAATGACATTTAGAAATGGAATTGAATAAACAATTATACTGGAAATAAGCCAAGCTTTATAAATAGTATTTTGCAAAAAGTAAAATGAAAAATTATGAAAGTTATTTAAAAAGAATACTGCAAGCTTGTGGTTTTTAAATGTACCTGTATTTTATATGTCGGCATCTATTGATACCTGTTGCTATCTCTCCAAACATTCGGTGGTGATAACATTTACTATGACAAACTCGATAACAGATTAGTACTGCTAAGAAAAAGTTGCCATATGCTAGTTTTCTTTACTAATGCTCATTATCACAATGATAGTACCTGGTATAGGAGAAACACTGGAAGTGGAAATCTAGAGACACAAACTATAACCTTGGCTACTAATTACAACTTATCTGGCCTAGGGCAAACTGCCCTGTCCTGTTAGAACACAGACTACTCATTTATGCCATATTGAGAATAGACCAAATAGCTTCTAATTTCAAATAATGACATTAATAGTAATTTTGGCCTCCATGATGCCTGACCTATCTACGAAAAATTGCCCCACCTGATTTCTTTGAGGAAAGAGAAGCTCTAGGCTCTTCTTTCACCATAAGGAGGCACGGCTACCAATCAGACAAAGGTGGGCATATAGTCCAAGGGCAGTCAATCCATAGGCTGAGGAAAGTTTGTACAAGAACTTCTGCATAATAGGGGTGATGGATATTATTTTAGCTAAATAATGCACCCTTCGCTGGAATATGAGTAATGTAATAGGGAGAAAATTAACATACTGATAAATGGAAAAAGAAGTAAGAGATAGAAAAGTAGCTGAGGGCAGGATAGTGCAGTCAGAAGAAGCAGTGAAAGGGATGGGAAGAAAATCCATCACTCCTAGAGATGAAGGCAGGTGTTCTAAGCATTGCAAATACATTGACACACCTCTCTACAAAATACAGAATTCAAAATTGTAAGATTACTAAACAGCAAAGCATGGGCACAGCAGTCCAACACACTTGATTATTCCCTTTATGACTATGTACTGACTATAACGAAATATCAAAATCTTACCAAAAAAAATCCTGGGGCACCATGGTGGCTCAGTTGGTTAAGCAGCTGACTTCGGCTCAGGTCATGATATCAGGGCTTGTGAGTTTGAGCCCCTGTGTCAGGCTCTGTGCTGACAGCTCAGAGCCTGGAGCCTGCTTCTGATTCTCTGTCTCCCTCTCTCTCTCCCCCTCCCCTGCTCATGCTCTGTCTCTTTCTTTTTCAAAAATAAATAAACATTAAAAAATATATTTTTTTAAAATCTAGTACCTTGTCTTTGAACAAGTCTTAGGTGACCGAAGCACATTCTCAGTTTTTCCTACTGGATCATTTATTTGAACTGCTTTTGGTCTTGAACCAAAGCCTTTCCAGGGTTCCTCTGTGATCCTTTTCTTCTTCTTTGTTTCTTCATTGTGCTAGAAACTATATAACATGAGATTTACCTTCTTAAAACATTTTTAAGCATACACTACAGTATTGTTAGCTACAAGCATAATGTTGTACAGATCTCTAGGACTATCTCATCTTGCGTGACTAAAACAACTGAACTACTCCTTGTTTCTCCCCACCCCCTAACCCCTAGCACTCATCAATCTACTTTATGTTTCTATGAATTTGACTACCTCAGATACCTCATATCAGTGGACTCATGCAGTGTTTATCCCTCTGTAACTGTCCTGTTTCACTCAGCATAATGTCCTCAAGTTTCATCTATGTTGTAGCATGTGGCAGGATTTCCTTCTTGATGAAATAATATTCCATTGTATGTATATGCCACATTTTCCTTCTGGGATTCTTTTTTCTTATTATGACATGTTATCCTCACGATATATTCCTGTTCCTAGAAGTAGTTTGGGTAAAACCTTTTCTCCCTGGAACTTAGAGAACTAATGAATGTAATTTTTTCCACCTGTCATTTGACTTAATGTTTCCCCTAAACCTATGAGGCATTATTATCTCCATTTTAAAATTAGAAACTGAGGCTCAGAATCTTACCCCAAATTACAAAACTAGATAGTGGCAGAAATTGCCTTCAAACCTAGAAATGTGTGGCCACAGACACTTTGCTATTGTGGTGCCTTCCAGATGAGATCGGGTGCATTCAGGGTGGTATGGCTGTAGACACTGTGGTGCCTTCCAAATGTAAATTTCCAACAGGCTGTTATCCCACACCCCTACGGAAAATAACAGTATGATATTTTTCAAAATGCTTCTATGTCTTTAGCCCATACCTTCATATCTTTGTTCCAATGTGGGAGTTAAGCGAGAACGGTAATTCCACTTCCATTTTCAGATACAGAAACCTAGGAGTGCACCCAATCTAGAGACTGTATAAAGCAAACCACTGCAGAGGAGAGAACATACACCCGCCTCCTTCCCTTACCAGGTGTATGAACACCTGCTCTTCACTAACAGGGAGTTTCTATGTCAAAAATGATATTGATCTCATAGAACAATGTGAAGATTCAAATTAAATGAAATCTAGATCAATAATCAGCAAATAAAAGATATTCAATAAGATGATTATTCTCTTCTAATTTTCATCCCAGATTCCACCCACCCTCTTTTAAAGAATTAAATCACACTGTGTTTAATATCCATCAAACTCTCCAAGGTCAAATTATAATGTGAAATACATGAAGGGTGATTCATCATATAGGATTTCCTTAGATTTAAAGAGTGTCATTTTATCCAGGACTACTCATGTCTGTTTCTGCTCACTTGCTAATTTATTTCCACCCCGCCTTGTTCTAAAAAGCATTTAAGGCAGACAACTCAACTCAACTCAAATTGCCAGGATATAAACAGTGACATAAACATGAGAGCTCATTCTTTCAGTGGTCTCTCAACTTAGGAATTGCCTGTAGAGGGGTGCCTGTGTGGCTTAGTCAGTTAAGCATCTGACTTCTGACCTCAGTTCAGGTATTGGTACCAGTAGGCTCTGCATTGGGCTCTGCATTGGGCACAAAGCCTACAGAAAAAAAGAAGAAAAAACTGCTTGTAGGAAAGGAAAGAAGTGCTGATCTGAAAGCCAGATACATTTAGAAATGAGTACTAATTTAATCATCAAAAAAGCTAGATTTGAGGAAAATTGCCCTCTCAGAGTCTCAGTTTCCACTCTGTGAAGTGAAGGAGTAGGATTAGTTGATTCTTTGTTTTCTTTCCAATTTTTATGATGCAATGTTATTATGAGTGCAGGACATCAACAGGGGATCTGGCCACTACCTTAAAACTGAAGTAGAGTAGACTTCCTGTCCACCTGGGAGCCCTCCCTCCACTGACCTCTTCTAGCATACACATATTGTCTTGATCACCCATTTGACGCATTATTTTTATGATTAAATTATGACGTGCTCTTTGTTTTCATAGGTGTGTAGTTAACAGAGAAGACACATAATTAACAGAGTCTTATCCATGTTCATAAGTACAACACCTGATAGAGTATCTACAGATAGTGAATACTTGCTGATAAGGAAAACTTTTGTTGTTGTTCTCTAGGGTTTAAAATTTTAAATACTTTAAATACGTTTACAATGATGTGTTCTCTGGTTTTCACAAAACAGCTTCTGTCATTAATATTGGTCCCAGACATTGTAAAGCCTTTTCACCTTAATTATTACGTTTGATGCCTCCAACAGCCTAAAATCTTGCACAGTGATCTGCATTCTACTATTGATCTACATTCGTATAACATTTGACAAGCAGGGAAGCAAGGCAAGTGAAGAACATGGGCTTTAAAATTAGATCAGGTTATTCGGTTATGAATCCATTATTATCACCAAATTACTGAAATTTCTGAGTCTTGGCTAAGATTACACTATTCTATAGTTATCCAGAGGATTAATTAACTAATGTTTAAAATTTTCTAGGCTTTAGCAGGTACTCAATAAATGGTAACTATTATTCATTCCACAAAATGTTAAGGCATATAGATTAAAAAGAAAAACATAAAATTGTCTTTGTTCACAGATGATATGATTGTTTCTCTAGAAAATACAAACAAATAGACAAAAAAATTCCTGGAACCAATAAATGATTATGGCAGGGTTGCAGGATACAAGGTTAGTATGCAAAAGTCAATCACTTTTCTATATTCCAGCAACAAACAAGTAGAATTTAAAATTTAAAACACAACATCATTTACATTAGCACCCAGAGAAATGAAATACAGGGTTCTAAATAGAACAAAATATGTAGAAGACCTATATGAGAAAGGCTACAAAACTATGGTGAATGAAATCCAAAAACTAAATAAATTAGGAGATATTTGATGTTCATTAATAGGAAGACTCAATATTATCAAGATGTCAGCTTTTTCCAACCTGATCTATAGATTCAATGCAATCCCAATCAAAATCCTAGTAAGTTATTTGTGGGTATTAACAAGCTAATTCAAAAGTATATAAGAAGAGGCAGAAGATCCAGAATAGCCAATACAATGTTGAAAGAGTAAAAGTAAACAAACAAGCAAACAATAAACAAGACAAAAACAAAACACCAAGCTGGAGGAGTGATACTACCTGACTTAAGTTTACTGCAAAGCTACAGTAATCAAGACTACGTGGTATTGGTGAAAGAATGGACAAACAGATCAATGAAACAGAACAGGGAGCCCAGAAATAGACCCACATAAAGACATAAATATAGGCAATGGATCTTTGACAAAGGAGCAGTTGGAATACAATAAAGCAAAGATAATCTTTTAAATAAATGATGCTGAAACAACTGAACATATACAAGCAAAAAAATCTTAATATAGCTTTTACACTCTTCACAAAGATTAACTCACAGTGGATCACAGATCTACACGTAAAATGATGTAAAACTTTATATAAAACTCCTAGAAGATAACACAGGAGAAAACCTAGATGACTTTGGGTATAGAGATTACTCTTTAGATAGAGCACCAATGGCATAATCCATGAAAGAAAGAATTGATAAGCTGGAGTTCATTAAATTAAAAACATCTGTTCTGCAAAAGACAACAGAGGAGAAGACAAGCCACAGACTAGGAGAGTTATTTGCAAAAGATGTCTGATAAAGAACTGTTATCCAAAATATACAAAGAACTCTTGAAATTCAACAATAAGAAATGATTTTATTTTTAAGTGGGCCCAAGACCTTAACAAACACCTCACCAAAAAATATAAATAGATAACAAATAAGCGTATGAAAAGATGCTCCATATATTTTATCGGGAAAATGTAAATTAAAACACAAAGATACCACAACATAACTATTAGAAGGGCCAGAATCCAGGCTGACAACACCAAATGCTGGTGAGGATGTAAGCAATGAAACCTGTCATTCATTGCTGGTGGGAGTGTGAATGTTACAGCTGCTTTGGAAGACAGGTTAGCAGTTTCTTACAAAACTAAACTTTTACCATACAATGCAGTGATATAGCTCCTTTGTATTTACCTAAAAGAATTGAAAACTTACATCCACACGAAAACATGTACATGTACATAGATATTTGTAGCAGCTTTACTCCTAATTACCAAAATCTGTAAGCTATCAAGATGTCCCTACCAAGTAGGTGAATGGATAAATAAAGTGGTATATCCAGAATATGGAATATTATTCAGTCTAAAAAGAAATTAGCTATTAAGCTTTGAATAGATATGGGGGAACTTTAGATGCATATTACTAAATGAAAGTAGGCAATCTGAAAAGGCTAGGCACTGCCAGCTTCCAACTGTATGAAATTCTGGAAAAGATAAAAGTATGGGTACAGTCAAAACATCAGTGGCTGCCAGGTGTTAGGGATGAGTAATTACAGCACAGAAGATTTTTTATGGCAGTGAAAATACTTTGTATGATACCATAATGATGGATACATATGATCATGCATTTCTTTTTTTTTTTTTTAATATTTATTTCTGAGAAAGAGAGAGACAGCGTGAGCAGGGGAGGGTCAGAGAGAGAGGGAGACACAGAATCTGAAGCAGGCTCCAGGCTCTGAGCTAGCTGTCAGTACAGAGCCCGATGTAGGGCTCGAACCCACGAACCGTGAGATCATGACCTGAGCCAAAGTCGGATGCCTAACCGACTGAGCCACCAGGTGCCCCATGATCATGCATTTCTAAAAACTCATAGGATGCACAATGTAAAGAGTGAACCATAATGTAAACTGTGGACTTTAGTTGATAATATTTCTTTTGTTCATCAAGTGTAACAAATATTCCACCTGGGTGGGGTAGGCTCTGCACGTGGAAGTTGGCAGAGGTACATGGGAAACGTCTTTACCTTTCCCTTAATTTTGCTGTGATCTTAAAACTGCTGTAAAAAATAGACTTGATTTTTAAATCTTACCTTGTGACTTGATTCACAAAAATCTTCCAGTGACTCTTCTCAGCCTCAGAATCAAGATCTTCCTATTCATCTCTGCTTTTCAAAGGCCGCATAATTTGTCTGTGGCTTACCTATTGGAATTGAAGGGAATCTATGTGAGTCCTTTGACCTTGACAATCTAGCTTTTCAATATCCCTTCTTGTCCCTCCATTTGTCACTATAGAAAGAATAAGATTTTAAAGCTAGTACCAGACAGAAAAACCGAGATTGACAGAAAAACTTCATACCTATGGGATCTTACAGGTTTCACTTAACCTGCTCCATCTGTGAAAAGGCAATGGGAGTATAAGGACTGCTGCTAATTTTTATATTATTTATAACTCAGGGCCTGCAACATAGTAGGCACTCAGTAGTTGGCAGTGATGGGGATAATGAGGATGACAATTTTCTGGCCACTGAGAAGAGATGCAGAAAGTAGAAAAAATTTTCTTTGAATACTTTAACCAACTTTTAACTAAATCAATAGTGATTTATTCAGGCCACAGGTGTTTCTTCTTGACTACAGAGTGACATCTGAACCCCATATTCTATCTCATGTTGTCTTTATATAAACAAAATGTTCACCAATCCGCTGTCTTATAGGTTGTCGAAGGAATTTAATGATTAATGTATGGATTTTGGAAGTAAATTGCCTGGATTTGCACCTGCCACTAATTGTGGAAGGTTGGACAAGCTTCTTGATCTCTCCTTGCCTCTGTTTATTCATATGTAAATTCTGGATAATAGTAGTAGCTATCTCGTAATTAAATAATTAAAGTTAAGTAAGTTAACAAATGTAGAAAGTGCTTAGAAAGGTTCCTAGCAATCATAAGCTCTCAATAAGGATTAGCTGCTATTATTATTATTATTATTATTATTTGATTCTTTGTTCTTTCTGATAACCCTCTCCCCAGCTCCTTCCCCAAATATTTAGCATTAGCTGGTGACAGAGAGAGTCCTGTGTATTTAACGACTTGAGATAGGATGCAGTTTGGATTTACAAGGCTTAAAAAGAAAGATACTGACAATACTGGAAGAGTACGAACACTGGTACAGCCTTTCTGAAGAGCAACAGAGTTCATAACTATTTTACATGCATATCTTAGCCCGTAATTTAACTTCTTTATGCCAATAAAATAACAGATCAAATGCACTAATCTAAACATAGAAGTTTGATAATTGTATAGCTCTATATAAAACAAAATAATAACTTAAATGTACACCAAAAGGAAAATGGTAAAATAAACCATAGTGGGCACCTGGGTGGCTCAGCTGATTAAGCTTCTGACTTTGGCTCAGGCCATGATCTCAAAGTTCAGGAGTTTGAGCCCCACAAAGGGCTCTGTGCTGACAGCTTGGAGCCTGGAACCTCCTTTGGATTCTGTGTCTCCCTTTGTCTGCCTCTCCTCCTCCCCTCTCAAAAATAAATAAACATAAAAAGTAAATAACGAAACCATGGAATATTCACAGTGCAGCTATTTAGCCTTGAACCTATCAACTCTTGCACCCTAACTGTACTTTTACCACTGGTCCCACCTATCCTGAGCCTATCTCAGTAAGTATATTTCTCAAGCCAAAAACCCATGATTTTTTTTTTTTTAATATTTTTATTTATTTCTAGGAGAGAGACAGACAGCGTGAGCAGGGGAGAGTCAGAGAGAGAGGGAGATACAGACTCCGAAATAGGCTCCAGGCTCTGAGCTGGCAGTCAGCACAGAGCCCAACGCGGGGCTCGAACCCATGAACCATGAGATCATGACCTGAGCCGAAGTCGGACGCTTAACCGACTAAGCCACCCAGGCGCCCCCAAAAACCCATGATTCTGATCTGACTCCTTTCTGCCTAATCTTCCAGTTAGTCCAGTCAATTCTTTCTTTACAACATATCCACCTGTACATTGTTACCAACGGAACCAAACCATCTTTTATATGAACTGCTGCTCTAGCCTCCTCATGAGCTTCCTGGCTTCCATTTTGACCCCATGCTGATCAGTTTTCTCCACAGTAGTCTGAGATATCTTTTAAAAATACAAATCAGATGAATTAAACTAACTACTTAGAACTTCTGATTGTTTTCCATCAAACCTCACATTAGACTTAGATCCAGACTTTCAGCTCTGGCCTACAAGAGCTGTCAATTTGCACTATAGTTTCTTCTCACTTATATTCTATTACCGTCAGCCCTTTTCCTGTTTCTTCATCATGCAATCTCATTCCTACATTAGAATCTCATATGAGCTTAACCTTCTGTCTGGAAAGCTCCTCCCCAAGTTTTTGAGGGATTAACTCCCAGACAGGCCTCAACTTAAATATATTTTTTTCATACAGACCTTTGTAATCAAATCTAAAGCAGGCCTTCAATCTACCACATTTCCAATCCTGGTCATTTTTATGATATTGTTTATTTTATTTTCTTTGTAAAATAATCACTTTCTGGTATCCTCTTGTTATTAATCTGTTTACTTCTTTTCTATTTGCCTTTCCCACTAGAACATAAGCTCCATAAAGAAAGGACTCTTTCTCAGATTTTACTCCATGAAGCTGTATTTCAGGAATATTGTTATTGGTATTATTGATGAGGGACCATAATGCAAGCTGAGGGCCAAGCACAAGCTAGCGTTACCTCCCCTCCTACCTAGGTGGGATATGTATGACTTTCCTCAGGTACTCCTGGCTGCCCAAGGATAAAGGAAAGGGCAGAAAACAAATGATTAAACTGATAGAGTCTCCATTAGTTTAACTATCTTAATAAATGAAAGAGAAGAAAAATCTTATCAATAGCCTAATCTCCAGAAACCTATAGACTTGGTTTCCTGGAGCCCCAATATCAGCCTCCCTCCATAGTGACTAGGAAAGAAAGGCAGAAGGAAATGGCAGATAAAATTAATTTCCTTATAACCTGCAGCCCATTGACAAATACTTGAGGCAGGAAAACTAAAACATTCCTCCAGGAGCACTCTTTGGTCTTAATGTTAATACTTTGCTAGAGGGAAAAACAACCTTCATTTGACAATAGCTACGCCTTCAGTAACTTGTGAGTCTTTAGCATATGGAAAACCCCTTTATGAAACTTCCACTTGATTTTATGTCCCCCAGCCCTATAGTATCAGCCACTCTTCACAACCCCAGGGCAGCTCTTTCTGCCCATGAGTCCTGTTGCTGTGCTTTAATAAAATCACCTTTTTTGCACCAAATAAGTCTTCAAGAATTCTTTCTTGGACATCAGCTCTGATCCTCACCATCATCCCCAAAACCCATCATTATCACATTATTATTATTATTATTATTATTATTATATTTTGTGTGAGTTGACAATTTCCACTTGGTTTCCCCTACTTCAGAGCAAAAATAAGAGCATTCCTTCATATAAATCTCATATACCACAAATATAACTTCTTCCACTAATTTTTTCTTATAATCCCATTAAAAAATAGTAAATCCATTAATTTGGTGCTGATGATATTTATTTTTCCTTAAATCTTCTCATCCTATCACATTCCCAGGCCTCTTTATACACTATAATTTTTCTATAGCAATAGAACTTGAAGTATCAACAATATCTCTGTCAGTCATCTAACATACTGTATCTAATTTAAATGCCCTCAACAACCTGAGGAGATGGTATCATCATGCATGTTTCATGATTAACAGGTAACATTTGTCGACTGATTATTCTCTACCAGGCACTGTTGAAAGTGTTCTCATGTGAACCAATCTTCAATCTTCATAATAACTAACATTTTACAGATCAGGAAGCCAAGGAGAAGAAAAATTAATTAACGATCTGATATTTTACAGATATTATTAATGACAATGTCAGGACTCAAATCCAACTCACTTAACTCTGGCCTCATTTTTTTCAACTTCTATATTATCTAGCTTTCACATATGAAAAAAAAAGTCCTTTGGAAGAGTTTGAGGAAATGGAGATTAAGTGGCAGAATGGGGTTTGAATGAAAATCACATACTCTAAACCATGGAACTATTTTGCTATCCTAAAGGTGTTTCATGCCTCAGTCAAGAGTAGAAATGGTTTATGACTAGACAAGTTATTAGAACCCTTTGTCATCCCCTAGACTATTGCTTATTCTTGTTCAGCTGTCCTACTCCATTCTTTATTGACAGTTTTCCTCTTCATAGGATTGACAAGAAATTCTGTGGCTGTTCACTGTCCACTGCTTACACCCACCCTTGTCCCAGCAAATGTGAACAGATAGTTTTCTGACACAAAAAACCGAAACATTGTAGATGCAGGAGACATTGCAGTCCGTCAGAGCTAACAGCCATCCTCGATGAAGGACTACCCGTGTTCCAGGCACTATGAACACTTTTCATGTGTCATATCATTTGGCTCATCGTAACAACCCTGTGAGGGAGCTGTCATTATCTCCATTTCCAGGTGAGGAAACACAGACTCAGAGTTTAAGACTCATCCAAGGTCACACAGGTAGAAGTGAAGCACAGAGATTTGAATATGACTTTTCCTAACATCGTGGGCTACTCTTAAACTCTTAAACACTACACATATAGATTTCTAAATAAAATTAGGAGGGAGCTTTTCACTAGAGTTCCATTCTAAGCCTGTTTATCAAAAACTTATATAATTGTAACATGGGCAGGGTACCAGGGTGGCTTAGTCCAGTTGAATATCTGACTCTTCATTTCAGTGTCTGACTCTTGATTTCACTCAGATCATGGTCCTATGGTCGTGGGAGCCCTGTGTGGGGCTCCGTGCAGAGTGTGGGGAGTCTGCTTAAGATTCTATTTCTCTCTCTCTCTCTCTGTCTCTCTCTCTTCCTCCCTTGAGTGCTTTTTCTATAAAACTGGAAAAAAAATTGTAATATGGGCAATTCAACTTAGTAAGTCACACAGGAAAAATGCTGAATAGGGGAGGTCTCAGGAGTCAGTGAGGGCATCCTGAGATAGAACATAGTTTCTGTCCTTACATAACCTGCATAAAATGTTCCCAGCCCAGACATGCAACATCAAAGTTCTCAATGGATTACATATTCAAAGCTGTCTTTCCAGTATTGTTATTGTATCATAGCAACTGATTCAGGTCAGAATTACTGCATTTTAATTCTTGCTTAAGAGTGGAAAGGAAAGAGTGTCTTACTGTCAGAACTCAAGAAGCTCTTAGAGTTCATTGTCTAGATTAAGAGACTGAAGCTCTACTGACATTAAAACATGAGACAGCAACTTGGATGAATCTTGAAGACATTCTGTGGAATGAAAGAAGCTAGATACTAAAGACCAAATGGCCGCCACGTAATGTTTTGATACAAGAAAAATAGAGTAAATTACCTATTTTAAAAAAAAGACTACATGGTATAAAATTCCTTTTATATACAGTTCCAGACAAATAAAGAAAATCTGTGGTGACAGAAGTTCAAACAATTGTAACTTCTGTGGCCAGGGGTGGGGTAGGCATCAACCATAAAGAGGCACAAAGTAACTTTTAAGGCAATTTCTATGCTTTGATATGAAGAATGATTATATAGGTCTATGCATATATAAACATGCATCAGATTGTACACTTATGACTTGCAAATTTTAGTAAGTGTACCTTACATCTAAAAGGAAAATGAGAAAGAAAATAGGTGCTTGTATACTGAGAGGCCTATGTGAATCTCATCTTTTACTGAATACTCAGAAACCGTTTTGTGCTATGTTGAAAATTATATTCAGGATTGCAGATGTGGGAAGTTGCTCTGTAGAACAGGGAACACATTTACTCAAGATCACAAAATAATGACAAAGCTAGGTTTGGATTTTACATTTCATGCCATAATGCCTTAGAAATACCTGAAGGTCCACAGAAGTTCTGATGGATGCCCCTGCGGTACTGTGGAAAAAATCATAGGAGAAAGGGTATTGAATTTGAAGCCAGATAATTTGTATTTAAAGGTCAACTTTACTATTATTTCTATAAATTACAATGTCTGACACATGGTAAGCATTCAACTTATTTTTAAGGAGGGGGTTGTGAAAGGATGACTGAAAGAAATATGATCAATAATTTAACTTCTGAATTTGGGAACAATAAAAACAAAAAATTTTAATGTATTCTAAAACAGTAACCTTCAAAGTATGTTCCATACAAGACTAAATATTTACAATTGTAGCTTTAGAGAAAAGCCTTTTAGGGTCAAATGTCATTTCTCAATCTTTTTTTTTTAATGTTTATTTATTTTAATTTTTTGAAAGAGAGAGAGAGACAGCAAGGGAAGAGCAGAGAGAAAGGGAGAGAAAATCCCAAGCAGGCTCTGGGCTGCTAGTGCAGAGCCCCATGGGGGCTTGAACTCACAAATCCAGAGATCATGACCTGAGCAAGGATCAAGAGTTGGAAGGTTAACTGACTGAGCCACACAGGCACTTGGTTTGTCAATCTTGGTTTAAACAAATTAAGTAACTTTACCTAGTTGAAGGACTTCTTTCAAGTACTAATAGATATGTGAAATCTAGAGAAAAAATATATACAGCATATTCTAAAATCATTTAACCACTAAATTATCATTAGATTGAAATATTATTAAAATCTCAAAAAACAAAAATGGATCATAGAAGGAAAACATCCTATCTTTTTAAAGGATGAGGAAAAATGTCAAACTTAGTCCATGGTACCTGGAACAAAAATGAATGGAAGGAGAGATTTCACTTCTACTAACTTCCAAACCATAATTTAAACATTTTTTAAATTAACAAATTTAAAAGATATGATGCCCTAACATTAAATATATTTGTGGGTTTATTACATAGAAAGAAATTAAACATTACCACAATGGTATGATTGACTTGGAGAGAGGAAACAAAAATATCCTATTGTAAGGTTATTACATGCTCAGTGGTTGGCATAATATTTAATCATAGACTGTAAAAGCTTAAAATGTATATTGAAAACACTAGAGTAAAACTAAAGTTTTTTAAAAAGACGTAACTAATAAACAATGATACAGCTAAAATGGAATCATAGAAAAATACTCAATGCAAAAGCAGCAAGCAAGTGAGAAAAGGGAACCAAAAACAGGAGGAAAAAACTCACATAAAACATATAGGAAGGATGTAGATCCAAATCCAATTATTGTCAATATCAATTATCAATAAAATGAAAATACGAATCTGAGAAGATATACTTACTTACATGTTATGTTCACAGCAGCATTATTCACAACAGCCAAAATATCGAAGCAAGCTAAGTGACTACTGATGGATGAATGGATAAAAGACACACACACACACACACACACACACACACACACACACAGAGGAATATTGCTCAGGCATAAAAAATGAAATACTGTCATTTACCACAACATAGATGGACCTAGAAGATACTATGCTATGTGAATTAAGTCAAAGAAAGACAAATACCATATGACTTCACTTATATGTGGAATCTAAAAAACAAAACAAATGTACAAACAAACAACAAAAGAGAAACATACTCCTAAACATATAGAATAAGCCAGTGGTTGCCAGGGGAGAGAGGGTGCAAGGATAGGTACAATAAGTGGAGGGGATTAAGAGGTACCAACTTCCAGGTACAAAATAAATAAGTCGCCAGGATGAAAAGAGAATAGCATAGGGAATATAGGTAATAATATTGTGTAATATTAATATAATAAAATANCCCCATGTCAGGCTTGGTGCTGACAGCTCAGAGCCTGAAACCTGCTTCTGATTCTGTGTCTCCCTCTCTCTCTATCACTCCCCTGTTTATGCTATGTCTCTCAAAAATAAATAAATGTTAAAAAATGTAATACAGTAATAATTTCGAATGGTGGCAGATGGTGACTATACTTGGTGAGCACTGTGTAATTCATGTAACTGTTGCATCTCTATTTTGTATACCTGAAACTAATATAATAAATGTCAGCTATACTCTAAGAAATAAATTTTAAAAGTGTTTAGAAAGAATTATTTTAAGTTTATTTCTTTATTTTGAGAGAGACACAGTATGAATTTGGGGAGGGACAGAGAGAAAGGGAGAGAGAGAGAATCCCAAGCAGGCTCCATGCTGCCAGCACAGAGCCTGACACAGGGCTTGAATTCATAAAACTGTGAGATCATGACCTGGGCCAAAACCAGGAGTCATACACCTAACCGACTGAGCCACCCAGGTTCCACTAGAATTTTTTTAAATAAAAATATATAATGCCATTTACAATAGCATCAGAAACAGAAAAAATTTAGGAATAAATAGAAAGAAAGATGTACAAACTCTCTACATTAAAACTAGCATCAATACTTGAAAGAAATGAAGGAAACTACAATATGTTCGTGGATACAAGGGATCAAAATTATAAAAATTTCAAATGTACCCAAATTTAATGTACAAATTCAACTCAGTAGCATTCCAAATTCTAGCAAGACTCTTCATAAAGAATGAGTGGCTGAGTTTATAGTACATATGAAAGTGCAAAGGACCAAGAAGAGCCGGGTCCTCTGCAAGGATACTGAGGACGGGATATTCGCAATAAACGGAAAGTTGCAATTAATGATGCCTAAAATCTTTTCCTTCAAGCTCTAAACTTCCTATTTCTATAAAAGAATGAAGCTCTTGGGGATGAGAGTTGACTTCAGAAGACCCAGGTTTTGGGGCACCTGGGTGGCTCAGTTGGTTAAGCATCCGACTTCGGCTCAGGTCATGATCTCACGGCTCCTGAGCTTGAGCTCCGTGTCAGGCTCTGTGGTGACAGCTCAGAGCCTGGAGCCTGCTTCGGATTCTGGGTCTCCCTTTCTCTCTGCCCCTCCCCTGCTTACTCACGCTTTCTCTCTCTCTCTCTCTCTCTCTCTATATATATATATCTCAAATGAATAAATGTTAAAAATAAAAAAAAAAAAAAGACCCAGGTTTTCACCTTGGCCATCTTTATTTACTATGAGAAACAACTTTGGATGCATCGTTTGACTTCTCTCTTCAGTCAGTAAAGTGAAAATAATTCCAGCTTTCTCACATTATTGGGGTGAGGACAAAAATGTGCATATGGAAGCATTTTGAAAACTGTACTATATGTATATAGTACATATATATATTATTGTATATATTATTGCTTTTATTACTTGGGGAATTTTACTTGTATCGGGAAGAAGACAGAAAAACTAGATGACAGAGGCTATTTTGGGAGCTATTAAAAATATGTGAGTGGGAAGGAAGCAGCTGAGACTACCAGGTGGAATGCGAGTGGGAATTCCCTGAGTAATTATCTGTAGGAGGGAAAAGCTTATCCAACATGGTGAAAGGGTAGCTCAACTGAAACACCACCAAAGAATAGAGAAGTCGTTTGGGATTCTGAGGACTCCTGCACCCACTGGCATTATACTTAACAGATACATAGCCAATTTGGTCATATGTGACAGAAGAATCAGTTAAACAATTGGACCAGAACATTTTGTGAGTATACAGGTAATGGAAATCATTTTAAAGAACATGATATAGGCCAATATCTTAGAGAATGAGTTATTCAATGTGATCAAGATTCTGAATAATTCAGAATTTACCCTTTACATGCCATTTGGTTTACCCATGTCTCAGAAGGGGACAATATTCTAAAAATCTATACACACACATTTTGCCTCCTTGAATAAAAAATAATGCACAAAATTTAACTATCCTTGACAACTGTATAAAATTCAGTTACAACTTGTGGATTTTATTAAGGTTCATAGGGTTGTCTGCCCTGCACCATTTTTATCACCCAACGTATGTGTTCTTTGATTCTCCTATAAGCTTTCCTTGTAGAGTTTTCCACAGAGCCACACTCTGGGCCTCATCATCACAGGGTATTCTCCACCTGCAAGATGCAAAACTTAAAGTGCCATTTCTGATCAGATGCCCTCTTTCCATCTTTTCCACTCTCTCTCACTCATCTTGCTCTTCACCATTACTCATACCCAAAGTTTCTTCTCCTCTTCCTATTATTGCTAACTGAGTATCTTGTCTTAGTTTTCTTCCTTCTCAATTCCAACCTAAATTCAATGCTGAACATATCAGGTACTACCTCATCTTCAGTAACTCATATCTTGAGTTTCTACCACTTCTCTTTGCAAAACTCCAAACTAATTAAAAAGGACAGCTATTTTCATGTGGAGGTATAGCTTATATTTAAGAAACTAAGGTCTAAATCAGGCACATTTAATTTTGAATATCAATTCTTCCATTTACTATTTCTTCAAACCAAGGCCTTTTATTTAACTTCTCTCTGCCTCAATTCTCTCCATATGGTATATTCCCTGGTATGTCCATGGTGCCTGACAAAAATGAGATGCAAGGTGAGCATTTGTTGAATGACGATGAACATTCCCCTCCTTAATGTCATGGAAATGGCCATTAATTTCAACTCTTGATCCTTCTTTTCACTTCAAAATACATCTACAGTTTCAGTCATCCTTTCCTTTTTCCATTTTTGTCTCAGGAGAAGGATGACTACAATTCTCCAAGGTTAATCGTCACCTCTCTTCTGTATTCCAAGGACTCCCACATCTACAACACGTTGCCTTATCAAATTTCCTTATAATATCCTCATTACAACAGGATGTTTTCCTTTAACCCACAAACATGCTTTATTGTTCTATGAGTTACTCCCTCAGTTCTTCCTGGCCTCTTGTCTTCCCAAGGTCCTCGAAAGGGCAGTGTCTACTTACGGCTTCTACTACCTTACCTCTCATTCATTCGTTCAACATTCACCAAATCTAATTTAGCTTACCTCCTACAACTGTACTGAAAATCACTAGCATTAGCTATTTAAAGATAAATTCTTTTCATTTAATCTCATCAAAACTTGACATATAGTTGCACCTCCCTCTGAACTCTCTGCCTTTCATTCCAGTGCCACTACTCTCTTCAACTATACTTCTACCATGCAGAACATTTTTTCTCAGTCTCATTTCCTTATTTTCCTTTCCTTCACTGCCTAGCTCTCAAATCTGGTATGTCTCAAAATTTAATTCCTGACCCATTAAGTTTCAGCTACATGACATTAACTCCAAATCATTATCTCCATTTCTCCCTTCAACCAAACTTCTAATTCTCCATCAGTCATTACTGAACTCACTATTTCTTCCTCACACTCAAGTCTCTTCCTCTTTTGTTCCCTATATTTAGAGTTTCCTCAGCCCCAGATAAAAATGCAGAAGTCATTTTAACATCTTTTTATCCAGGTACATCTAACTGGTCACAACATCTATTGATTGTATTCATAAAATCCCCAATCTATGCCTGCATTTTTAACTTCATTACTAATGCTTGCATGCTGGCTCACTTGCTTTTTATTCATTCAAGATTGGGGCTCCTGGGTGGTTCAGTCACTTAAACATCTGACTCTTGGTTTTGGCTCGGGTCACGACGTCACTGTTCATGGGATCCAGCCCTGTGTCAGGCTTGCACTGATAGCATGGAGCCTGCTTCGGATTCTCTTCCTCATCCCCCTACTCTCTGCCTCTCTCTCATTCTCTCTCTCTGTCTCTCAAAATAAACAAATAAACCTTTTTTTAAAAAAGATATAACTCCTGACTTTGCCTACCTTACCTTCACCTGCAGTCTGTCCTTTTACAGTCAATGACACCACCATTCTCCAATCAATGATACCGCAAACCTAGCATTTGTCTTTCATTTCCTAGTTCTCTCAATGGTCACATGAAATCCATCATCTATTCCTGAAGATCCACCTTCTAACGATCATGAATGAAGGAGAAGAAGGAGAAACCAAGGTTTCTCACCTAACTTTTGAAATATTAAATAGCTGTCCTACTTCACTCTTAACCTGTAGCCCCCTTTCAACTTACCATGTATACACAAATTTTCGAAGTGTTGAAAGTCAGACTGAATTTTAAAAAATTAATCATAATCATAATCATAATATAGACACATTGAATACATGCCAGGCACTGCTGAAGTGCTTTACACATGTTAATTAACTTCATCTTCAGGACACCCCTATGTGGTCTAAGGCTCAGAGAAGTAAAATAAGTCACTTAAGGCTAAGGACTTAAATGAAATCAGGTCATGTGTCTCCTTTCATAAGCAGCCATCCAACAGATTTCCATTACATTTATAATTTTTTTAATATATTTTTTTGAGAGACAGACAGAGTGCTAGTAGAGGAAGGGCAGAGAGAAAGGGAGACAAAAAGTCCGAAGCAGACTCTAGGCTCTGAGCTGTCATCATAGAGCCCAGATGTGGGGTTCACACCCACTAACTGAGAGATTATGACCTGAGCTGAAGTTGGATGCTTAACCAACTGAGCCAACCAGATGCCCCCGTTACATTTATAATTAAGCACAAATTGTTCACGGTGGCCACCGATGATCTCATTCTTGCCAGCTCTTCATCTCCAATCTATGTCTGTAGCTCTTTTACCTGGAAAGCCCCTCTACCTAATTCTTTCCATAACTTACTTATCTCAACTTTCAAGTTTCAAAGTAAATGACACTGTTTTCCCTGAAAAACTTAAAAGCCTTAAAACAAATAAAGCCCTTTATTTTATTTTTTATTTTTTGGTGAAAGCACAATTTGGATTTTTTTCATGGCACTTATCATATCTGTAACTATTTTGTTAATTTATTACTTGCCTTTTCTTTCTTTTCCATTACGTTATAAATTCTACAAGGTCAGGAACCATGTCTTTTTGTTTAACGCTTTAACTTCAACAAAACACTTGATATAGTCCCTAGGACAAGGGTTAGTCACAGTAATAACTGTTGAATTAGTCATTTGATAATTCACATTTTATTTTATTTTTTAAAATGTTTATTTATTTATTTTGAGAGAGAGAGAAAAAAAGCACAAGCAGAAGATGGGGAGAGAGAGAAAGAGAGAGAGAATCCCAAGCAGGCTCTATGCTAAGCTGAAATCAAGAATCAGAGCCTTGGGGGGCACCTGGGTGGTTCAGTCGGTTGGGTGTCCAACTTCAGCTCAGGTCATGATCTTGCAGTCAGTGAGTTCCAGCCCCATGTCGGACTCTGTGCTGACTGCTCAGAGTCTGGAGCCTGCTTCAGATTCTGTGTCTCCTCTCTCTCTGTTCCTCCCCACTTTGTGCTTTGTCTCTCTGTCTCTCAAAAATAAATAAACATTGGTGCGCCTGGGTGTCTCAGTCGGTTAAGCATCTGACTTCTGCTCAGGTCGTGATCTCATGTGTGTGGTTCATGGTTTTGAGCCCCGCATCGGGCTCTGTGCTGACAGCTAGCTCAGAGCATGGAGTCTGTTTTGGATTCTGTGTTTCCCTCTTTCTCTGACCCTCCCCTGCTCATGCTGTCTCTCTGTCTCTCTCAGAAATAAATAAAACATTAAAAAAATTTTTAAAGAAAAATAAATAAACATTAAAAAAAGAGAATCAGAGCCTTGGGGCACCTGGGTGGCTCAGTTGGTTGAGCACTGGACTTCAGCTCAGGTCATGATCTCACAGTTCATGAGTTCAAGCCCTGCATGGAACTCATCCCTGTCAGCTCAGAGCCCACTTCGGATCCTCAGTCAGTCCCCCTGTCTTTCTGCTCCTCCCCTGCTCATGCTCTCTGTCTCTCAAAAATAAAAATAAACATTAAAAAAAAAGAAGAAAAAATTGGACCCTTAACTGATTGAGCCACCCAGTTGTCTTGATAATTCACATTTTAAAAATCTACATTAGTTTCTACTATGTTCTAAGTGCCTGGGATACAAATATGATCAATGTAGTTTACAAGAACTTGGATTTATATAGAAATAGACAAATAATGCAAAACTATCTGAAAGATGCCATAGAAAGGCATTTGTATGAAGAGAAAAACTCTGTCTTTCTAAGGAAGACAAGGAAAACTTTATGATATTGGAATTAGACCAAAGGTTCTCATACAGTTGCAATTTTGTCTCCCAGGGGGCATTTGGCTATATCTAGAGACATTTTTGATTGTCACACGGGGGAAGAGAGGGGTTGCTAGTGGCATAAAGTAGGTAAACACCAGGGACATCCGGCAATGCACAGGACAGCACTCCCAAAACAAAGGATTATCCAGCTCAAAATTTTAATTGTGTCAAAGTTGAGAAACCCTGAATTAGATCTTAAAAGATTAATGAGGATTTTCTACCAGCTAGATAACCATCATAGCTTTCTGTCTTCCCCAAAACACTCATTCTATACCCAGGTGCCATTAGCTTTCTAAATACAAATCTATTTATATCATGCCTGGTTCATAATGTTTTCTGGTACTAATATTTAAAAATTTATTGATCCATTAGCACGTGCTAGGGTCTTCGCAACAATCTCATGAGGTAGGCTCCCATTTACTGAGAAGGTAACTAAGATTCAGATAAGGTAAGTAAACTACAGGGTCTCCAACTGATGGTTTTCTTTTGCCTCTAGAAAAACATCTTGACCCCTCACTTACTGCACGATCTGATTCCAACCTTCTTTTCCAGCTTTGTTTTTTTATTTATTTATTTTGAGAGGCGTGAGCTGGGGAGCACAAGCAGGAGAGAGAGAGGGAACAAGAACCCCAAGTAGTTCCAGGCACATAGACTAATGGAACAGAATTGAGAACTCAGCTGGACCCAAAGGTATACAGCCAACTAATCTTTGACAAAGCAGGAAAGAGTATCCAATGGAAAAAAGACAGCCTCTTTAACAGATGGTGTTGGGAGAACTGGACAGCAACATGCAGAAGAATGAAACTAGATCAATTTCTCACACCATGCACAAAAATAAACTCAAAATGGATAAAGGACCTGAATGTGAGACAGGTCCTATCAACACANATGGAAAGAGCCTAAGTGTCCATCAACGGACGAATGGACCAAGATGATGTGGTTTGTCTATACAATGGAATACTCCATGGCAATGAAAAACAATGAAATCTGGCCTTGTGTAGCAACATGGATGGACCTTGAGGGTGTTATGCTGAGCAAAATAAGTCAGGCAGAGAAGGACAAATATCATATGTTTGCACGTATAGGAGGATTAGGAGGAACTTAATGGAGGACCATGGTGGAGAAGAAGGGGGAAAATGGTGGGGGAAAGGGAGAGAGGCAAACCATGAGAGACTCTTGAATGCTGGCAAAAACTGAGGACTGATGGATGTGGGGGGGGAGGGTGGATGGGCACGGAGGGGAGCACTTGTGGGGATGAACACTGGGGGTCATATGGAAACCAATTTGACAATAAACTATTTGTAAAAAAAAAAAAAAAAGAACCCCAAGTAGGCTATCAACACAGGGACCAGAAACAGAACTGATGCAGGGCTCAAACTCATGAACCATGAGATCATGACCTGAGCCAAAATCATTCAGTCACTTAACTGACAGCCACCCAGCCACCCCCATAAGTTTTATTTCCCAACAGTCTTCCTAAACACAAAAGTTTAATCACAACTAATTACCAATTACTAATTAGAAATCACAAGTTTCCAAAAACACTTTGGAAAAAATTACTATCCAGAAAAGTTGAAGATATAGGCACCATATGAGCAAGCAATGGAAATCCTAGATGAACATGTTAGAGATACCCTTGTACCTGCACACTAGGAGACATGTACAAATATTAGTTTTTCCAACAAAAAAAGAACAAAAAGAAAAAAGAAATCAATGTGAATATCTGTCAATAAGAGACAGTGGTTTATTCATGCAGTAAAATAGTACTGAATAATTAACGTGATCTATGTAGAACTATACATATCAAAATAGATGAAACCTCACAAATAAAACATTTAGGAAAAATGCAAGTGGCAAGAATATAAACTGTATAATAATATTTATATGCAATTCAAAACATACAAAAATCTAAACAAATTGCTTGGATGTCCTTTAAGGAACAAAGTTATTTATAGATGCATATATAAAAAAGAAAAGGAATGACAAACATTATATTCAGAACAGTGGTTCTCTTTGGAGGGAAGAGAAGGCCATGAGATCTACCAATATATTTGGTAATATGTTACTCCTTAAGATGAACAAAGGCTAAATGGATATTCACTATATTATTCTTTTTATTCTATATAAGCTTCGTCTATGCATATGCTATTGGCATTGCTATTACTATTATTTATATGTAGTAATGTCTAAATTTATAACATGTAACTATTTTTTCATTTATATTTTAGTTCTTGCTATTTCTTTTGCCTGAAATGACCCCTCTCTTCTTCTATCTGGTGGAATCATACTCTTAAAAGTGCTTTGGAAGTTCAGAGGGAGAAGCTTAATTCAAGATGGGTAGCCAAGGAAGGCCATAAAGTCAAAGTGACATTTGAACTAGGTTTTAAATTTTGAGAAAAATAAACACAGTCAAAAGGCCATTCAGAGCAGAGAAAAGAGCTTGAACTAAATCATGATAGACAGCCAGAGGTTCAAGATTCCAGGATTGCTGCAGAGAGGAGTAATGGCAGAAGAGGATGGAATGGAAATTTAGAGAGATAACAAGACATTTCAAATGTCATTCCAATATCCTAACAAGAGAGCCACTGAAGATTTTTACCATTAAAAAGAGAGAGGGGCGCCTGGGTGGCTTAGTTGGTTAAGCATCTGACTTCAGCTCAGGTCATGATCTCACAGTTCCTGGGTTTGAGCCCCTCATCAGGTTCTGTGCTAACAGCTCAGAGCCTGGAGTGTGTTTCAGATTCTGTCTCCCTGTCTCTCTGCCCCTCCCTTGCTTGAATTCTGTCTCTCTCTGTCTCAAAAATAAATAAACATTAAAAAGAGAGAGAGAGGGAGAGATTTTAGGAAAAGAACCATGAAAGTATCTATTCCTGTCTTCTGCTCAATGATCATTGGATTATTTGTTTTTCAGGTGTTGAGTTTGGTAAGTTTTTTTTATATATTTTGAATACTAACCCTTTATTCCATATATCATTTGCAAAAATCTTCTCCCATTCTGTCGATTGCCTTTTAGTTTTGTTTATTGTTTCTTTTGCAGTGTAGAAACTTTTTATCTTGTTCATTTTTGCTTTTATTTCCCTTGCCTTCAGAGATATGTTGAGTAAGAAGTTGCTGTGGCTGAAGTCAGAGAGGTTGTTGCTTGTTTTATCCTCTAGGGTTTTGATGGTTTCCTGTCTCACATTTTGGTCTTTCATCCATTTTGAGTTTATTTTTGTGTATGATGTAACAAAGTGGTCCAGGTTCATTCTTCCACATGTTGCTATCCAGTTCTCCCAGAAGCATTTGCTAAAGAGCAAATGGTTTTTTGCTTTTTTTTTTCCATTGGATACTCTTTCCTGCTTTGTCAAAGATTAGTTGGCCATTTGTGGGTTCAATTCTGGGTTCTCTATTCTATTCCATTGGTCTATGTGTCTGTTTTTGTGCCAATACCATACTGTCTTGATGATGACAGCTTTGTAATACAGGCTAAAATCTGGGATGGTGAAGCCTCCTGCTTTGGTCTTCTTTTTCGGTATTACTTTGGGGACTGAGGTCTTTTGTGGTTCCATACAAATTTTAGGATTGTTTGTTCTAGCTCTGAGAAGAATGCTGGTGCAATTTTGATTGGGACTGCATTGAATGTGTAGATTGCTTTTGGTAGCATGGACATTTTAAGCATATTTCTTCTTTCAATCCATGAGCATGGAATATTTTTCCATTTCTTTGTGTCTTCTTCATTTCTTTCATAAGCTTTCACAGTTTCAGCACACAGATCTTTTACCTCTTTGGTTAGGTTTATTCCTAGGTATTTTATGGTTCTTGGTGCAACTGTAAATGGGAATGATTCCTTGATTTCTCTGTTGCTTCATTATTGGTATATAGAAATGCAACCAATTTCTGTACATTGATTTTATATCCTGTGACTTTGCTGAATTTATGTATTAGTTCTAGCAGTTTTTTGGTAGAGTCTTTTAGGTTTTCCATATAGAGTATCATGTCCTTTGCAAAAAGTGAAAGCTTGACTTCTTTGCCAATTTGGATGCTTTTTATTTCCTTTTGTTGTCTGATTGCTGAGGCTAGGACTTCCAACACTATGTTAAGCAATAGTGGTGAGAGTGGACATCCCTGTCATGTTCCTGATCTTAAAGGGAAACCTCTCATTTTTTCTTCATTGAGGATATTAGCTGTGGACCTTTCAAATAAGGCTTTAATGATGTTAAGGTATGTTCCTTCTATCCTGACTTTCTTGAGGGTTTTTATTTATTTATTTATTTTAATGTTTTTTATTTTTTTCTGAGAGAGAGAGAGACAAAGACAGCGTGAGTAGGGGAGGGTCAGAGAGAGGGAGACACAGAATCCAAAACTGGCTCCAGGCTCTGAGCTAGCGTCAGCACAGAGCCCGACGCAGGTCTCGAACCCACGAACCGTGAGATCATGACCTGAGCCGAAGTCGGTCGCTTAACCGACTGACTCACCCGGGTGCCCCTACAGCATGCTTTCTTAATGAAAACCCTCAAGAGGGGGCGCTTGGGCATGCTTTCTTAATAAAAACCCGCAAGAGGGGTGCCTGGGCATGCTTTCTTAATAAAAACCCTCAAGAGGTACGCCTGGGTGGCTAAATCAGTTAAGCATCCAACTTCGGCTCAGGTCATGATCTCATGGCTCCTGGGTTGAACCCTGCGGAGGGCTCTGTGCTGACAGCTAGCTCAGAGCCTGGAGCTGGTTTGGGATTCTGTGTCTCCTTCTCTCTGACCCTCCCCTGCTCACGCTGTCTCTGTCTCAGAAATAAATAAAAACATTTAAAAATTTTTTTAAAAAAAGAAAGCATGCTGTATTTTGTCAAATGCTTTTCCTGCATCTATTGACAGGATCATATGGTTTTTATCCTTTCTTGTATTGATGTGATGAATCGCATTGATTGTTTTGTGGGTATTGAACCAGACCTGCAGCCCAGGAATGAATCCCACTTGATCATGGTGAATAATTCTTTTAACATATTGTTGAATTTGATTTCCTAGTATCTTGTTGAGAATTTTGCATCCATGTTCATCAGGGATATTGGCCTATAATTCTCCTTTTTAGTGGTGTCTCTGTCTGGTTTGGGAATCAAGGTGATGCTGGCTTCATAGAATGAGTGCAGAAGCTTTCCTTCCATTTCTAATTTTTGGAACAGCTTGAGAAGAGTAAGTATTAACTTGGCTTTAAATGTCTGGTAAAATTCCCCTGGAAAGCCATCTGGCCCAGGACTGTTACTTGTTGGGAGATTTTTGATAACAGACTCAATTTTTTTGCTGGTTATGGGTATGTTCACATTTTCTGTTTCTTACCCATTTGAGTTTTGGTAGTATCTATGAATTTGTCCATTTCTTCTAGGTTGTCCAGTTTGTTGGACCATAATTTCTCATAGATTCTCTAATAACTGCTTGTATTTCTGTGGTGTTGGTTGTAATCTCCCCTCTTTCATTCATGATTTTATCTATTTGGTTCTCTTTTCTTTTTGAGAAGTCTGGCTAGGGGTTTATCAACTTTATTCTTTCAAAAAACTATCTCTTAGATTCATTGATCTATTCTACTGTGTTTTTTTTTAAATTCTATATTATTTCTGTTCTAATCTTTATTATTTCTCTTCTTCTGCTGGCTTTGGGGTTTCTTTGCTGCTTTGCTTCTAGCTCCTTTAGGTGTGAGGTTAAGTTTTCTATTTGGAATTTTTCTTGTTTCTTGATATAGGCCTGGATTGCAAAGTATTTTCCTCTTAACTGCCTTTGCTGTTTCCCAGAGGGTTTGGATATCGTGTTTTCATTTTCATTTGCTTCCATATATTTTTAAATTTCTTCTTTAATTCTCTAGTTGACCTCTTCATTCTTTAGTAGGATGTTCTTTAACCTCCATGCATTTGGAGGCTTTCCAAATTTTTTCTTGTGGGTGACTTAAAGTTTCATAGCGTTGTCATCTGAAAATATGCCTAGTATGATCTCAATCCTTTTATATTTATTGAGGGCTGTTTTGTGACCCAGTATATTATCTATTTTGGAGAATGTCTCACGTGCACTTGAGAAGAATGTTCATTCTGCTGCTTTTGCATGTAAAGTTCTGAATATATTTGTCAAGTCCATCTGGTCCAAAGTATCACTTAAGGCCATTGTTTCTTTATTGATTTTCTGCCTAGATGATGTCCATTGCTGTAAGTGGAGTATTAAAGTCACCTACAATTATGGTATTATTATCACTAAGATTGCTTATGTTTGTGATTAATTGATTTATATATTTGGGTGTTTCAGGTTTGGGGCATAAACATTTATAATTGTTAGCTCTTCTTGATGGATAGACCCCTTAATTATAATATAGTGCCCTTCTTCATCTCTTGTTGCAGTCTTTAGTTTACAATTTAGTTTGTCTGATATAAGTTTGTTAGCCAACTTGACAATAAATTATATTTAAAAAAAGAATCATCAAAGTCAAACAAAAGGATAGAATGGAGAGGAGAGCAGGGGTAACCATCTGGAGGGTGTTGTAAAATATAGAAGGATCTGGGATAACATGAACTGGTTGGAGAAAGAACATACTCATTTACTAATAGCATGAGAAAAGTATGGGAGTTTTTAAAGGAGTTATCTCCAAAACTTAAGTATCATATCCTAAGAAATTAAACAAAATCATCTCCCTTTTGCTAAAGATATTCTATGGAATGAAATCAGTTACATGAATGAATTGCATTAACTCAACAGGATGCCAACTTCACAATTAAATTATATTACTGAAAACTTTTATTTTCTAGAAACAATAAGTACCACTTTCCAAGATGCTTACACAACTTTCTATAAGCTATTACTTAGGTTCATATCAGGTCTCAAGTTGGAAGGGTCAAAGACATGCAATGCTGGACATGGTACTAGAGATTATCTAGTTCAACCCCTTCATTTTACTAACCAGGAGACAGACGCCTGGAGAGGGGAAGTAGTACTTAGTTAAGGTAACAGGACAAGTTATTTCATCCATTCATTAAGGTAAATATTTATTGAACTCCTACCTTGTACTAAGTACTGGGTTGGTATCCCAACCAGAAATAAATTCCAGGTCTCCAGATTCTCAGCTTCAGGCTCTTGTGCCACAACATGTATGGCCAAGCATTTAATAACAAATTGATTCACCAGTGACAAATTTCAATATATAAATTAAAATTTCTATATTTCTGAATTTCTGTAACTGAGGCCCATGGTCCACCATCACTGGAGTCCTGGGCCCTAACCTAGATTTACTAACTGATAATCTCTCTAGAAAGGATTATTAAAACTGCATTTTAACAATTTCCCCAAGTAATTCTCATTAATATGATATTTGAGAAACACAGCTATAAGAGAGTGGACAGGAAAAAGCCAAGATTTAGACTTTTCATTTAATTTAGGAAGCAAACAACTAATACCAATCAGCATACCCCAGAAATAGGAAGGAAACTGATCCTCTAGTCCAGGTTTATGGTATCTCAGAATCTCATCTGCTGCTTAACCATTTATCTACAAAGTATACTTAATAGTTTATAAGCGCTTTCACATAAATCATCTCAAACAAAAATACTAACATATACTGGCACAATTGTCTTCTCTTTCCTATCAGGAGACAATAGCTCAGGAAGGTTAAGTGGCTTTTAGGAGGTCACGTAGCTAAGAGTCCAAAATTCCTCTCACTGTACCACTATGTCCTCATCTGTCGAATAAAGGAATTGTACTTAATGAAACTTAAAATTCTCTGTGATGTATGAAAACTAGGACATGTGTTTGCCAGTGCATATCTATGTGGTTTCATTCACTGTATAGCCAAAGTCCATGTTTCCTTTAAAAAAGGAGAGGATAAATGAAAGCCAAACATCTGTCACCAGACTGAGACCCTGAAACTATCGTAGGGAAGAGTATCATATGATCATCCAATCTCTGGGGCTTCAGGAACTTACTAGCAAGCCTACCCTCTGCCTGTGTATACCCTTTACCCTGCAGATGCTTCCTTACAGGTGTCAGTATGACATCATAGGCCTACTGCAAACATTGCCTGCTATGCTCTTTCTCCTGGAAAGAAACCAAGTCCACATTCCTTCTGTTGATACTAATACCATCTTACATAAGTTTAGCACTTTGTAGTTTTTAAAAGGTCTTCAGAATCTTTTTATCAGACCCCAGCTAGTTCTTGGTTACTATGTTCTTCGCTTGAGGCTTCGGGGCTCCAGATTCAGATCCACCCTAGCCCACTACTCTCAGGGCTCTGCCTGAGGCACTCTTCATATTCTCCTTCACCCTTAGGGGCCTAGGCAGCTAACTTTGCTTCTACTTGGTCTCACTGTCAGCCCCTGTAAGTGTGGGGATTTGCATTGTTTTCTCCCCACCCCCTCGCAGCCCAGAACATTAGGTAGAACATTAGGTAGAACACATCTGCTCTGGAACACAGAGACAGAGTTCTCTGATGCTTTCACTTGACGATGCCCAAGTAATGTCCTCTCCACTTCCCACCATAATGCTTAGCTTTCTCCATAAGAAACCACTCCCCCTAAATTTAATATTAAACTATCTTAATGCTAACAGCAATATAATTACTGTGTCTAGGAGATTGCTAAGTGCCTTATACATGTATCTCATAAAAGTACTGTAGGAACAATATTATTACTTTCATTTTATAGATATGTAAACTGGGGCCACAAAGACTAAATACTCACTCAAGTTACAGAGCTAGTAAGTGAAAACTTTGAAATCAGGTCTGTGAAACTTTAAGCGGTATGGTCTTAACCAGATAGCTAGACATTCTACCTTAACCACTACCTGCCTCTCACCATACCCTTCTTAGAAATATTGAACTGTGTTGGCTGGATGAAATTCCTAAATGCATCATCTGCAGCTGAGTCCCTGCCTGCTATGGTCCCACTTAAGTGGGTGGATGAAGTTCCAAGTTCCAGACTACCCCAGTTATTAAATCCCACTGAAGTTAACCAGCCTATGCTTGCAGTTATATGACATGTCATCTATCTGATCTTCCCAGAAGCTCTGTGAAATTGACACCATATAGATCATAAATCCCACTCTCGAGTTGAGGATGGCTGAGGCACAGATAATTGACTAGTCTGGGTTTAATATAGCTAGCAAGCGGCAAAACCATGAAACTCAGGTTTCAAACACTAAAGCACTCTACATTTAAGTTCCCCTCAAATGCATTTACGTTAGGCAAGGAATACAAAAAATTAAGCATGCTGAGTCTGATGTATCACAATGTTGAAGTGCACAGAAATTCAGTTCCATATGAGTGCTTGGGGCTAAGATGTTATCAGCCTCTTCACCCTTACTCATCACCTCTTTGTACTGTGTTGGCCCATATAGTAGAGCAATAATCAAATCAGTGTATGATGTAGCCACATTCAGTGATCCACAGTGTATGATCCAGTAGATTTGAATAAAATTATGTAATTAATGGAAAGAGAGGAACAAGGAAGTAATAATGACATAAGATCCAGGGTAAATCTGGACAGGAATCAGGAAAGAAAAGATTTTGTTAAGGGTACTGAAAATTTACTGTGGTAAAATAAATTTTTCTCATAGGGTACCCTGGGTTTCCTCAGCCAGTTTTGGCTAAGCCATCTCAATATCTGACATTTCCATAGAGAAGCACGATCAATCACCACCACTGAAACAAGACTCAGTGACTATGGAGGCTTCTAGCCAACTCTTCCTATTTTTTACTGGAAAATCAAAAAAAGAAAAAAAAAAAACCACTCCAGAAGTCACTCATTCTGTGCTCTTGCTTAAAGACACAATCACTTGAGAGTGATATAGAATCTTTGAGTAGGAAGGACCTCAAGGATCATCTCTTATAACTCCCTCACGTTATAGATGATGCAGTTGACACAAAGAAAGAATAAATGACTTGCCCAAGTTTACACTGTGAGTTACTGTCAATGCTGGGCATCAGCACCCAATGTAATGTTCTTTCCTATTGAGAGCTAAGCAATTGAAGGGTTACTTCTTATGATTTTATATTTTATTTTATTAGCATGGGATAATTTCTGATTATTTATGAGCTAGAAAAAATGAAAGCAAGATACTAGATTGAATACTGTGTTTTCAGTCTTGTGAACGTTTGTTTGATAAGGGGGATGGTGAAAAATGGATATATCCCATTGCATACAGTAACTGTATTTCTATTTTCTTTGAGGTATACAGTGATAAAGTGACCAACTAATTAATCAAATGCAGAATTAATCTTTAAATTCAAATTGAGTTAGACTATATTACCTTAAGCTCCTGAAAACATTTGAAACTCCATCATCCTGGACAGAGAGTAGAATGAGCCTTGGACTCTGAGTCCAGAGATATCAGCTGAAATTTCAATGTAAACCTGACCAGCTCTGCAACTTGAGATAAATCATTTAATCTTTCTGAGCTTCATTTTCTTTATTCATATGAAATATTAATAATCCCTGGCTAAGACTCAGGTGTACAAGGAAAATATGAGATCATGCATTTAGCAATAGTTTATATTGTATATTATTAGTATTACTAATATTAGTCTATAGTAAGTATGTATGTGCATGTATATATGTATGCATGTAGGTCTGGATAGATGGATTCATAGACACTTCTGCTTTAGCTCCCTGTGCCCAGTTTGGCTCAGCTGTGCTGTCTCATAATGGCAACATGTCTCTAGGATGTACCATAGCTGCCCTAATTTGACTTCCTATGACCCATGATCCCCTTCCCCTTCCTCCTGCGTGCATCTGTCATGGTTCACATACGTGACATTCATGACATCATACTTTCCGAGCCTGTAGATGGTATTGTTCTGTTTCTCAGTATTCTATTTTGTGATGTCAGCTTCAAGTTACATTTTAAAAAGAACCAATCAATTCCTCTATTTTATTTTTCTCAGATCTCCCAGCATTTTTTGTAGAAAATACATTTGCAACTTTGCCTTATGAAATTTAAGTACCAATCCTAGATATAAAGCCTGTAAATTGGGAGTCTTTGACCTGAGGATGTGGTCATTTTATTGAGTTTTTAATTTATAGATGGGGTGGGAATAATCAGCTATAATCCTCTGGGTGTATACCATGTCTAACATAAGCTAGGATTTCAGGATCTGATGAACTGACATTTTAATGCTGAAGTATCACCATCAAAAATAAATGAAAAACTGGCAAACTTTAAAAAGGGAAATGTTTTTCAAACTGCTACGTGAAAAGCAGTGACCAAGAATCAATTTAGAGATGGGTGGGAATGGGGGGAGATGGGGAGGCATAACAAATGAATAAGTTAGCTTTAGCAATAATATAACAAAAATCACCTCTTCCATGTAGAATGTGTTTTGTATTTTCAATGACCTTTTATTTGTTGTGTTTCATTTATCCTCACAGAACACTGCTAGGAAGACAAGGCAATGATGTATTTTTCTCATTTTACAAACAAGTATCTTGGCAAGTATCTTTGCCTGAGATTTCCTGTTTAGGGAATGGAGAAGTCCAGACTACTAGTTGAGGACTTGCTCTGAGACATAAATTTTACTCCCTAGGAGTGAATTTCCTTTATTTTGTTACTCTTCGATGTTCTCAGAGCACCTTATTTATAAATTATCAAATCATCCTTAGGATTCCATGAATTAGAAATTGTAGCTTCATGTTCTTGGTCTACCAACAATACCTAATGTGCATGCGGACCCCTTAGCAGTTGCAAAACCTGAGGAACTCCGTATCACCACGGAAACTGGATCCTCTTCTCTGGAAACCACTACTTTTACATGGTTTGCAAAGTGGCCTGTGTGAAAAGAGCCTGTCTCAATGAGAAGATCTTAATCAGAAAGGGCGTGATTACTTGGCAGAACAGGAAGTCTAGAGGTGGAGCAGGCTTCAGGACTGGGTGACTCGGCATCATGGCTTGCATCTTCCTCATGCAGGGGTCCAATTGGCTGCAGCAGCTCCAGGCATGGAGCCAGAAGACAAAAAGACCATTTCCTCTTAAGGGATCTGTTAGTAGAGAGGAACCTTTTCCAGAAGCCCAGCACAGATGTCACCAGCCGATATTATGTTCAGGTAATTTCTGCAGCTAAGCACTGGCAAAAGGAACAGTATTTCCCTTTTGTCAGCGAGGCCCAGCCTGGAAGTGTGCGGAAGGTCAGCTTTCTAGAGGCACAAGGCTATATGTGGCCATGAACAATGAACAAAATCAGCCTTCTGTTAGGCGGAGGGTAGAATACATGCTGAGTATGGAAACAGCAATGGTCACCTGGGGCCAACACATGACTATACCTCTAGTGAGGGAATAGGACCCACAATAATTCTTCAGAGGAAGTCCTAAAGTTAAATGATAGCATTTGCTTTATTAGTTTCTTTGAAATTGAAGGCAACACCTGAGATTTTAGAGTGACAATACAATTAGTACATTTCCATGGTCTATTAACTTGAATGACAGAAAATGATCATTTGTAAAGGATGCAAAAATCAAAATAACAGTGTATTATTTTTAGTAATTCATTTACAAAGCTCATTAATCAATTGAACAGTCACTGAGCAAGTACTACATGCTGGATAGTAGTTTAGACAGTGCGTATACTAGCATAAATTCACTGAAGTATGTGTGTTGTGGGTAGAGGGACAGAGAGAGACATGTAAATTATTATATGCAATGCCTTTTTTTCTCTCTTATACAAAGTAGAATGGAAGGATGGTCCAACATATTAGATCAGGGCTAATGAATGCCTATATACGTATAGAATGAGCTATCATAAATAGGTATAATAAATAAATATATTAGCAGTAGCAGATTGGAGACTCTTCATTGGTCACTCTGTTACATAAAAGTGGTTTCAACACTCTAAGCATTATAGATGTTATATTCCAGCAGAAAAATGGAATTGCAGGAATACATACGTGGTTACTTTCTGAAGGGCAGTCTAATAAGACCTGACAGCTAACTTACTACAAGCTATGTTTGCTGAATATTTAAGAGATAATTCCCTATCCAGAATAAAAATGGATCATTAAATACGGAACCCAAAGCTTAGTTAAAAATGAATAATAATAAATATGATCCCTTGTTTTAAGCACTTAGCCATGTTACAAATACAATCTTATTAAATAACTGGAAAGCCCTTGAGGTAGGTGGTATTATTATTACTATTATTATCATAATGATTTTACAGATGAGGAAACTGAAACTAAGAGGAGGTTAAGCAATTTGCCCCAGGCATATAAGTAATAACAGATGAAAAGAATTGGGCCCAGACTCTTTTGTCTTCAAAGCCAGTACTTTTAATGATTCAACCACTGTTTTTCAAATTGTGGTCCATGATGTGTTTACAACAAAATCACCTGGGATGCTAATTAAAAATGCAAACTCTTCAGCTCCATCCAGGCCCACTGAATCTGCATACATCTGATGGAGCAAAGAATTGAGCATTTCACTGCCTTCCTTCCTTCCTTCTTTCCTTCCTTCCCTCCTTCCTTTGTTTTCTACTGCCTATTAACACATTGATAAGCTACTCTGCCTTCTGATATCTAAGACATCATTATGGGGGAAGGGTGAAAATCTTACTAATAAGTGCACATGAACAAAGACCTTCTGGAAGTTATTTCATCTAGAAGCCTTCACTGTATAGACAGGAAAACCCGCTGACTAGAAAGCGTAAGGTCTAAGATTTATGTAACAATCCCAAAATCATACTATGGGTGGGAGTGCCTGCTGATACCTGAGAATTCTGGAGCTTTCCCCCTCCTTCTTGACTCTAATTTACTCTATGACTTTGAAGAGGTCACTTTTTATCTCTATGCATCAGTCACTTTACTGTTAGCTTCTGGTGAGCTGACCTATCCTTCCCAAGGACTATCCCAGGACCCACTCAGAAAGGGCATTCTCCCAGACCCTGCAGCTCAGCCAAGAGCTCCAGGATTTCTAGTTCCAAGCAAAGAAATGTTCATCAAGACAAGGGAATATAATACCACTTTTTATTTCTCTTTTTCACTGTCCTTGAAAACACTTTTTTTTTTTAACCATTTCCCACCATTCCTAAATTCTTTCAGGAGGAAAACTGAATATAAATTGAATATAACATGTAAATAAATGTCCTTCCTAATTTATTTTAGGTGGTTGCAAAAAGTAGCAAGTTCAATAAAGTTTCCCCAGATTATTTAAAGTCACAGAATAGAAGGAATCTTGAAATATTTATTTTAATTCTCTTTGATGTTTACAGGTGATAAAGCCAAATAATAAACGGCAGAGGCACGACCCAGTAAAATACTCTTATGTTACTCCACAGCATCTGATAAATGCTTATGTCTCCTAGTCTCTGCTTCCTTAAAACAGTTCTAGATTNGATGTGGGGGGGAGGGGGGATGGGCATGGCGGAGGACACTTGTGGGGATGAGCACTGAGTGTTATGTGGAAACTAATTTGACAATAAACTGTAAAAAAAAAAAAAGAAATACTTAAAACTGGAAAAAAAAAACAGTTCTAGTGTTGGGGCTGTCTAGTGTCAGTTAATGGTCTGACTCTTGATTTCTCCTTAGGTCATGATCTCATGGTTTATGGGTTCGAGCCCCACTTTGGGCTTTGCACTGTTAGTGCAGATTTTCCCTCTCTCTCTCTCTATCCCTCCCCTACTCAATCACATGCACACACACTCTCTCTGTCTCAAAATAAAATAAATAATCTTGGGGGAAAAAAAAACAGTGCTAGTGTTGCTATAGCTGTTGCCTGTTTTCTATTGGCCCATGGCCCTGTGGCAGTGACTTTTGGCCCATGGCCCTGTGGCAGAGTACGGAAGTGGTTCTCAAAGTTTGGGAGCTTCTTATCCTTGTAGCCAACAAGAAGATTTAGTTGATTTTAGGTAATGTTGAATCACAGTTTTCCATTGAAAAACAATTCCATTAACAATTTTTTAAAAATATTTTTACCTATTTCAAAGAGAAAGTCTCCAGATGGTGTTACTATAACTTTAGAATCTCTGTGACTTGATAATCTGTTCTTTAAAAATTGAGAGTACGCAATTTTATTTTGTTTTATTCTACTTCTATTCTTAGGATTGCCTTCTCTTTATGCCTACTAAGATTAGCTTTCCAAATATGATGGTGACACGAATTTTTATTTTAAAATCAATCAATAAAAAGAAAAATATGAAGCAAATAATAGTATAGGTGATATGATAAAAATTCATGAAAATGGTATGAGAATAATTAGGGTACAGGAGACATGGATAAAATGGTTCGAAACACAGACTTTGGAGCCAAACGCACTTGGGTTTACCACCCAATTTCTAGATGCATAAGATTTGTAGCAGCCTATATAGTCTTTCAGTAATTTACTTAACCATTGGCAAAATGGGAATATTAGTACTGCCTACTCACAGTTTGTTATGAGGATCAATGTCAAGCTCTTACCACAGTGCTTAGCATAAAATGAGGTCAACATGTGCTAACTGCTATCTTATCAACAGTGGCAGCACCAACATTGCCTTGGCAAGGTATGTTGATTTATTTCATCTCCTAAGATCACAGTTCATAAAATCTAGGGATTATAAAAAATATCTCTAAAGTTTATCTAATCCAGCCTTTCCCAGATCCTACCACTCCACACTTAAATTTTCTCTAAGGGAGTTTTTCAGCTTTATGGTTTAAAATTTTATGGTTTATGACATTTAATAATGATTTAAAATATTTTTTTCCAAAGAAGATATCCAGATGGCTAATAGACACATGGAAAAATGCTCATCATCAGGGAAATAAAAATGAGATACCACCTCACCCCAGTCAGAATGGCTAAAATTAACACCTCAGGCAACAACAGATGTTGCTGAGGATGTGGGGAAAGAGGAACACTTGTGCACAGCTGGTAGGAATGCAAACTGGTGTAGCCACTCTGGAAAACAGTATGAAGGTTCCTCAAAACATTAAACATAGAACTACCTGACGACTCAGGGATTGCACTACTAGGTATTTATCCAAAGGATACAAGGGTGCTGATTCGAAGGAGCACATCCACCCCAATGTTTATAGCACCACTATCGACAAAGTATGGAGAGAGCCCAAATGTCCATCAATTGATGAATGGATAAAGAAGATGTGGTGTATATATACAATGGATTATTATTCGGTGATCAAAAAGAATGAAATCTTGCCATTTGCAACAATGTGAATAGAACTAGAGTGTATTGTGCTAAGCTAAATCAGAGAAAGACAAATAAATGTGACTTCACTTATATGTGGGATTTAAGGAACAAAACATAAGGGAAGGGAAGCAAAAATAATATAAAAACAGAGGGAAACAAACCATAAGAGATTCTTAAATAGAGAGAACAAACAGAGTTGCTGGAGGGGTGTTGGGTAGGGGGGATGGGCTAAATGGGCAAGGGGCATTAAGGAGGGCACTTGTTGGGATGAGCACTGGGCATTATATGTAAGTGATGAATCACTAAATTCTTTTCCCAAAATCATTATTATACTATATGTTAGCTAACTTGGATTGAAATTTTAAAAAATATAACAAATAAAATATTTTAAAATGTTTTCTCTAATCGGAACCTAAAATTAAGCAAACATTTTAATACAAGTAGTACTCTGACTTCATTGCCAATGGTAATTATAGATACGTATAATATTACTTGAAATATTAACATTCTTTGCCACTTAGAAGTTGTGGTAGTTATTAGAGGGGTTGAACTATTTATTAGCATATTAAAGAAGAACAAATGTATTACTAAATCACACACATGTAATATTTTGGTAACTGCATTTCAGTATAATTGGTTTCCTTGTAATTCTATGCATTTTATTTTATGCATTTCAAGCATTCTGAGAAGAAAACCACAAGCATAACCATAACATCACAGGTGTCCAGAGCACAAACCAAAAGTTTAAGGATCCTTTCTCTATGGCATCGCCAAAAAATATCTTTGCAGTCTGCTTTCATACTTCGAGCTATTCCTTTCTCCAGAGACAATCATTCCATATCTGTCCAGGTGATATGGACATATATGGATAACAAATGGGTAACAAATTCCACTTGGTGATGGCAGAAAGAGAAATCAATGTGCCAAGTAAATTTCCTCAAAACATAAACTAATTCTGCACATATCTTGCAAAGTTATCCAAGAAAAATATTAACTCAAGAGGCAAAATTTCCAATATTTAAAACACTAAATAAGTAGCAGGATTTCATACTGTTTCATGGTGTACATGGTCTACAGGCCACTTTCTTTTTTGTTTTTTCAATCAAAGTATAATTAACATGCAGTGTGGTATTAAGTGTCAGGTCTACTATATAATGATTTAACAAGTCTATACATTACTTAGTTCTCATCAGGATAAGTGTACTCTTAATCGCCTTCAGCTTTTTCACTCATTCCCTGACCCAGATCCTCTCTGGCAGCCACTGGTTTGTTCTCTGCATTTAAGAGTCTGTTTTTTTTTTTTTTTTTAATGTTTCTCTCTTTTATTCCTTGTTCATTTATTTTGTTTCTTGAATTCCATATATAAGTGAAATCATATAGTATTTATATTTGTGTGGCTTATGTCACTTAATATCATACCCTCTAGGGCAATCCATGTTTTTGCAAAAGGGCAAGATCTCATTCTTTTCTATGGCTGAGTAATATTCCATAATCTATTGATGGACACAGGCTGTTTCCATATCTTGGCTACTATAAATAATGCTGTCATAAACATAGGGGTGCATGTATCTTTTCAAATTAGTGTTTTCATTTTTGTTGGGTAAATACCCCATAGGGCAATTACTGACTAATATGGTAACTAATTTCACTTTTGGGGCAACCTCTCTACTGTCTTCCAAGTAGTTGTACCAGTATGCATTCCCAACAACAGTGCATGAGAGTTTCTTTCTCTCCATATCCTCACTAATCTTGTTATTTCTTTTCTTCTTGACTCTAGTCCTTCTGACAGGTGTAAGGTGAGATCTCATTGTGGTTTTGATTTGTATTTCCCTGATGCTGAGCATCTTTTCATGTGTCTCTTGGCCATGTGTGTCTTCTCTGGAGAAATATCTATTTAGGTTCTTTGTACAGGTCACTTTCCTATTTACTAAGTCAGAATTAATATTGCTTTGCTGTCACTCACACATCACTTACCTTGCTAAAAAAATGGGGGGAGGGATGGGGTGCCTCAACTTTCAATTATTTTACCTAAACCATTTTCTCTGCACAAGACAGAGGTTATTAAATCAATCAAATTTTCATCTGTTCTTTTATTTTTCAGAAGATTTTTTGTCTCTTCAGAATTAAGAGGCAGTTTCCTAAAAGATAACATAACAAAAGACCACTAAAGCCAGACTGGTAGTCAAGCCACGTGTAGATCCAAGGCATTCTTGCTTCTAATTTAATGCCCTCAGTAGCACTCAGGGCCAGAGAAGAGGATAATGGGAACAATAGGTAGACAGAGGAAGATAAAGGGATAGGACGAGGAGAGGCAAGGAAGAATGAATTAATAAATTTACATTTAAAAAAGTGTTTCCATAGAATCTCTCTTTACATTCTCCAAACAACAAAAACACAACTTGTGATATTATCAATACTTTTCTTGATAAAAAAAAATACAAGAGAACACAGAAGTTAAGTGATTTGTTCAAATTCATAGAACCAAAAGGAGCACAGTCAAAGTTTGAGCTTTGGAAGGCAGGTAAGAGGCTGGCCTCCTGTCCCCCC